>NW_028164466.1:0-171135 GCF_964263955.1 Coregonus lavaretus | reverse complement strand
CACGTAACACCCTGGATCAGAGCTAGTGGTTGCACTGGATCAGAGCTAGTGGTTGCAGCGCTTTGGCCTGACAACGTAACAAACTAGGAGATGGCACAATGGTAAGTAGAACACACTGGTAAGTCAGTGAAATGTTTTTAATTCATTCACTTTTCCTAACCATTCTAAAAATCAGCTGGATGTGTGGTTTGTTAAGGAAAGATGAGGTAGGAAGGTGGACAATACTACCTTTCTCTCTCCATCAAAGTCTTCCCCTAGTTGGATGTGTTACCATGATTAGAACTACTGAAGGCCAAAGAATCCAAGCCCACATTGTTCCGAGACATAGTGCATATTTCTCCACTCTCAAAGATATAACATTTTAATAATCCTCATTTATTACTTATATATTTAACATCAGCTATCTTTCCCTCAAAAGCAAAAGGACTCTACTTTTTAAATAATATTGGGTGTTTTGCTGTTGATAAACACCACAGTAACAATAACTGGTCTTCTCAGAGACAAAGAGAATACCTCTCATCACCAGCCAAGTCAGAAACCTTTCAATGAGTCAGCGAATACCACAACATCTGCAATAATGTTTTTATCAAAGCACATTTCAACAGCTGAAAAAGAAATAATATATATAACATTATGATCCATTCATATGATAACACTGAAGTCTGGTTGTTTTGTCTTGGTGTGTTTTGGAGTGCGTCCCAAATGGCACCCTATTCTCTTTATAGTGCACTACTTTAGACAAGAGCCCACAGGGCCCTCATAGAGCCCACAGGGCCCTCATAGAGCCCACAGGGCTCATTGGGCCCTTATAGAGCCCACAGGGTCTGGTCAAAAGCAGTGCATTATAGAAAATAAGGTTCATTCTAGACGCTAGCCTAGGTGTGAGATCAGCGGTCAGACGGCCAGCTTGTTGGCGATGGTCATGACCACTTTGAGGATGGGCATGAAGGCTTGGATCTCGCTGAAGTTGCTGCTGGTGACCACAGCAGTGTGGACCTCTAGGCCACGCGGGTAGTTCTGGACAGACACACAGCGGCTGATCTCATGTAAACCACCCAGGATGTTGGTAGACAGCTACAGGATGACGGGAGAATTTAAGTTACTGTAGGCGTGTAAAAACTTTCTTTACAATATTTTATGCACGTGGACTACCTTGACTGGGTCTGTTAGTGGACTACCTAGACTGGGTCTGTTCTGTAGTGGACTACCTTGACTGGGTCTGTTATGTAGTGGACTACCTAGACTGGGTCTGTTATGTAGTGGACTACCTAGACTGGGTCTGTTCTGTAGTGGACTACCTTGACTGGGTCTGTTCTGTAGTGGACTACCTTGACTGGGTCTGTTAGTGGACTACTTAGACTGGGTCTGTTCTGTAGTGGACTACCTAGACTGGGTCTGTTAGTGGACTACCTAGACTGGGTCTGTTATGTAGTGGACTACCTAGACTGGGTCTGTTAGTGGACTACCTTGACTGGGTCTGTTCTGTAGTGGACTACCTTGACAGGGTCTGTTATGTAGTGGACTACCTTGACTGGGTCTGTTAGTGGACTACCTTGACTGGGTCTGTTAGTGGACTACCTTGACTGGGTCTGTTAGTGGACTACTTAGACTGGGTCTGTTCTGTAGTGGACTACCTAGACTGGGTCTGTTATGTAGTGGACTACCTAGACTGGGTCTGTTATGTAGTGGACTACCTAGACTGGGTCTGTTATGTAGTGGACTACCTAGACTGGGTCTGTAGTGGACTACCTAGACTGGGTCTGTTCTGTAGTGGACTACCTAGACTGGGTCTGTTATGTAGTGGACTACCTTGACTGGGTCTGTTAGTGGACTACCTAGACTGGGTCTGTTAGTGGACTACCTAGACTGGGTCTGTTATGTAGTGGACTACCTAGACTGGGTCTGTTATGTAGTGGACTACCTTGACTGGGTCTGTTAGTGGACTACCTAGACTGGGTCTGTTAGTGGACTACCTAGACTGGGTCTGTTATGTAGTGGACTACCTAGACTGGGTCTGTTATGTAGTGGACTACCTAGACTGGGTCTGTTATGTAGTGGACTACCTAGACTGGGTCTGTTCTGTAGTGGACTACCTAGACTGGGTCTGTTCTGTAGTGGACTACCTAGACTGGGTCTGTTAGTGGACTACCTTGACTGGGTCTGTTATGTAGTGGACTACCTAGACTGGGTCTGTTATGTAGTGGACTACCTTGACTGGGTCTGTTATGTAGTGGACTACCTTGACAGGGTCTGTTATGTAGTGGACTACCTAGACTGGGTCTGTTATGTAGTGGACTACCTTGACTGGGTCTGTTAGTGGACTACCTAGACTGGGTCTGTTAGTGGACTACCTAGACTGGGTCTGTTAGTGGACTACCTAGACTGGGTCTGTTCTGTAGTGGACTACCTAGACTGGGTCTGTTCTGTAGTGGACTACCTAGACTGGGTCTGTTCTGTAGTGGACTACCTAGACTGGGTCTGTTATGTAGTGGACTACCTAGACTGGGTCTGTTCTGTAGTGGACTACCTAGACTGGGTCTGTTATGTAGTGGACTACCGAGACTGGGTCTGTTCTGTAGTGGACTACCTAGACTGGGTCTGTTAGTGGACTACCTAGACTGGGTCTGTTATGTAGTGGACTACCTTGACTGGGTCTGTTAGTGGACTACCTAGACTGGGTCTGTTATGTAGTGGACTACCTTGACAGGGTTAGAATGAGAACTAACTGACATCATGGTACAGGGGTCGCGTTAATGCAGAATTCTGTGATTTTCACGCAGAAAAATTAAATAAAACGCATAAGAAATATCTTGTTGCGTTTTGTAAAGACAGATGTAAAATGCTTCTTATTGTAATTTCTGCTCGGCATCAGACTAATTTTGTGCTTCAGTTGCACTTCTCCACTGGGATGAAATTTCATGAACAGGCATTCTATCAGTAGATAGCGCTCTGACTGATGTGGAGCTACTAAATACTTTTTACGGTAAAATGCAAGATTAACTTCAAGCAAAACATTGGGAAATGTAGCTGGCTACATTCTTTCTATGATAAACATTCGAAATATGATGGCCATGCATCGATTTTCCAAAATATGCCTTGCCTTTTCATTGTAAGCTCATTTACTTGTGTGGCTGCCAGCCAAATAGCGTTGCACTTCTGTTGTCATCTGATGAAAATGAAGCCAATTTCTGCTGAATGTGTTGCACTAATGTATTTTCTGTGAAGGAAAACTATAGTTGCACGTCCCTGATCACGCTATTGAAGCAAAAAAAAAAAACAGTTGACTTTCAATGTAAAACGCAGGTGAAATGGTTTTTTAAAAAACGCAGATTTTTTGAAGGTCTGTGTTTTGAAAAAGCAGATTTCTGAACTCTAAGGCGACCCCCGGTGGTAAACTATCTGCTACATGTTCTCACCGTTTGCTCTCTCAGCTTGTCATACAGGTACCCAAGGCGTTTCGATGCATCCTCAAGTTTTCTTTTTGTTTGCTGAGAAAATAACACATAGAATATTAGATGTCAGACTACAACAGGAGCACATACAGAACGGCCCTGTGTGTAAAGACTTACCGCTTCTTATGCAGATAGATGGGTAGAAATCCTGGCTTTTCAATATACAAGACCTGATACTACTGTCCTGTGTAAAGACTTACCGCTTCTTATGCAGATAGATGGGTAGAAATCCTGGCTTTTCAATATACAAGACCTGATACTACTGTCCTGTGTAAAGACTTACCGCTTCTTATGCAGATAGATGGGTAGAAATCCTGGCTTTTCAATATACAAGACCTGATACTACTGTCCTGTGTAAAGACTTACTGGATCTTGTGCGGCTAGCTGGCAGCGTTGAACCAGGCTGTCGAAGGTCTGTTTGAGGACCATGTGCTCTGCAGGAATCTCTCTCTGCTCCACCCTCTCAGCCGGCAGCGCCTGGAGGAGCTGAAGGGGCCCACAGGGGTTAGAGATCTGCCCATCTATAGATATTTCTATGAGCCCACAGGGGTTAGAGATCTGCCCATCTATAGATATTTATATGAGCCCACAGGGGTTAGAGATCTGCCTATCTATAGATATTTCTATGAGCCCACAGGGGTTAGAGATCTGCCCATCTATAGATATTTCTATGAGCCCACAGGGGTTAGAGATCTGCCCATCTATAGATATTTCTATGAGCCCACAGGGGTTAGAGATCTGCCCATCTATAGATATTTCTATGAGCCCACAGGGGTTAGAGATCTGCCCATCTATAGATATTTATATGAGCCCACAGGGGTTAGAGAACTGCCCATCTATAGATATTTCTATGAGCCCACAGGGGTTAGAGAACTGCCCATCTATAGATATTTCTATGAGCCCACAGGGGTTAGAGATCTGCCTATCTATAGATATTTCTATGAGCCCACAGGGGTTAGAGAACTGCCCATCTATATATAGATATATATTTCTAGGAGCCTGCCAGAGCCTATTATGAGGGAATAGGAGTTAAGAACTAGATGTTATGTTTCAGGTCTCTCTTGAATTTTGCATACAGATGTTAGTTAACCTCAATCCCACCCTTTTCCTTAAGCAGAGCGAATGGAGACTTGAGTCTGGCAGCCAGACTTTAGGGGTTAGTGGTCAGCCTGCCAGGCCTTTAATAAGCAAGTAAATGGCAGCCAGACTTTAGGGGTTAGAGGTCACCCTGCCAGGCCTTTAATAAGCAAGTAAATGGCAGCCTGACTTTAGGGGTTAGAGGTCACCCTGCCAGGCCTTTAATAAGCAAGTAAATGGCAGCCTGACTTTAGGGGTTAGAGGTCACCCTGCCAGGCCTTTAATAAGCAAGTAAATGGCAGCCTGACTTTAGGGGTTAGTGGTCAGCCTGCCAGGCCTTTAATAAGCAAGTAAATGGCAGCCTGATTTTAGGGGTTAGAGGTCACCCTGCCAGGCCTTTAATAAGCAAGTAAATGGCAGCCTGACTTTAGGGGTTAGTGGTCAGCCTGCCAGGCCTTTAATAAGCAAGTAAATGGCAGCCTGACATTAGGGGTTAGAGGTCACCCTGCCAGGCCTTTAATAAGCAAGTAAATGGCAGCCTGACTTTAGGGGTTAGTGGTCAGCCTGCCAGGCCTTTAATAAGCAAGTAAATGGCAGCCTGACTTTAGGGGTTAGAGGTCACCCTGCCAGGCCTTTAATAAGCAAGTAAATGGGAGATGAGAACTAGAGAAGACTGATACTTTCAGGTCTCTCTTGATGTTTCAGATCCGTATTGAATTGTGCCAGTTAGTACTGGGTTAGGTTGGCACTAGTCTCATGCTACCAGACATCACACTGTATTCTGGCTCCAGAACTGGGCATGGAGAAACATAGAAAGGCTGGGGTCGAGACTAGGTTGTCACTGACCTGTACGCTGGGCTCCTGAGGGGCCCCTGGGGGGAACTGCTGGGTGCGACTGGGGTCGTGGCCCTTCTGTCCTTGGGGTTGATGAGGGCCCTCCATGGGAAAACCCCCCATAACAGGGGCGGTGATGGGAGCAGGAGGAGTGTAGTTCTCTGGGACACCCTGAGGCACAGACAGAACACAGATTCACACACTACCAGGTTAATTACAGACAACAACAAAAAAGATTCACCTTATACTGGTTAACATATAGCTAAGATCTTAAATGTGTGTTTAAACATGTGTAAGTATTGAAATACCAAAAGATACAGTCTACAACATCTGGGGAACATATTCACTGAATACTGGTTCTCATAGAACTAAGATGGTTAAAGCATGTTTAAGCCTCTGTAGCTATTAACATTTCCAAGATGGTCTACTGGTCCTGGACTGGGTCGGTTCCTAATTGGAACTGGTCCGGATTTCTCCAGTCTGAGCTAGTCCATGTTGTCAGAGAGGATAGGGAACCCGGTGTGAAGGTAATTCATCCAGAGGAGTTACCTTTTTCTTCCTGGGACCCCCTCGTACTGCAGGTGGGTCATTCCAGCCGTCTTGTCCTATAGATAGTGAAATAGGAATAGTCAGCCACAAGAACACTTCTGAACCCAGACAGCAGCCAAAGCCAAGAGCCTAGAGACCTGGGGATCCATGGAGTTAAATGGAAAGGTCTGTGACATTAAGATGAGCAGGGTTATTTCGCAAAATTAGTCTTAAAAGCGCTTTCAACTCAATTAAAAAAAAAAAAAAAATAGGTATTTCCACTAGAGCAGCAACAAACAGGTGACTTCAACAGATAGCAGGCCATGGCCAGGCAGCATCGAAGTGCAGTTAGATTGGACACACGGACTGTCGATAATAACACATTATTGTTGTTGCATTATCTTCACTACTTGGCATAGCCTAATACTGTGGTAATGGATATTTTTAGCATTCAAATATCATCAACTTAAAAACACCAGATACTTTGGTATTAAATGAGGTATTATGTTTACATGTACTAATCACCAGCATGGATTCTTTCACTACATCGTTACAATGGTTTGTTATAAACCCTAGACCGGCTCTACGTGTCCCTGTACGATCATGTGACGGCACAAGCAAACACCTTTCAGTAACACGCTCTTATCCCACCACATCCAAACCTAGCCCTGTCTCTCACTCTCACTATCACCTGCATCATCGTCAACAAGGGGAGGACTCAGCCAAGGGAAGTACCCTGAAAGTTAAACAAGGGGGGGACAGCTCAATCAAAAGCATGTATCAATTAACATTACAACATGTGGTAATTCACTTCTCCAATCTCACTACACATGTTTTAGTATTTATAAAAGAGTCATACAATCATCTATTTCTGACTACCATTCCTTCTTTAAGCATAAATTAATAAAGATTATTTAAGATGTATTGGCTCATAACAGAAAAACAGTGGTGTTACACGTCAATACCTACGTCCCAAATTGCACCCCATTCCCCTTTATAGTGCACTACTGACCAATGAGCCCAGGTCAAAAGTAGTGCACTATATAAGGAAAAGGAGAGTATTTGGGATTTAACCCATCAATTGCATCATGGTCAGTACCTGTAGGAGGAGGAGCAACCGAGGGAGCAGAGAAGGACTTGACGGCTGGGGCTCCAGGACCTCCTTGTGGGTACCCAGGTCCCATGGGTGGGTATGGGCCAGAGGGGGGACCTGCAGGTGGGCCCTGGCTGTGAAGGTGAGACCCCCCTGGTGGGTACATGCCGACGGGGGCCCCAGGCTGCTGGTAGCTCGGTGGCATGGGGCCTGAGGGGAGCGAGGTGGGGGTGAAGCCTGATGGAGGAAGCCCTGGGCTGGGCATGGTGGGGAGGCCGCCAGGGGGGTGTCCAGACAGGCTGGAGCCTGGCATAGTGGGTCCTGGAGCGAAGGCAGAGAGTCCTGCACACATGGGCTGTTGTGGCTGGAGTGGAGAGAACCCTGAGTTGACAGGAGACAGAAATGTTACATCAAGACCAATCTGGAGTAGACAGAGCAGCACCGGGTTCAGCAGGGCCCGCCTTGTATATTACCTTCAGATAGAAATATATTACGTAGAACAAACCAGTTTCAAGTTTTAATGTAACGTACACAAGTACAGTGCAATGCCTTTCTTGCAAGCTCCAAACCCAACAATGCAGTAATCAATATCAATGTAGTTCTAAAAAATAAGGTAGAACAAAAACACAGGATATAAGATAAGAAGAACAAGATAAATAATAATAATATAATAATAATAATAATAATAATAATAATAATATAATAATAATAATAATAATATAATAATAATAAGCCATTTAGCAGACAGATAAAGTAAAGTAAACACACTATATACAAGGTCAGTTCCAGATCCAACGTCTGACTACTGAACACGGTCCTGGACTGAGGGTGAGAGCATACCTGGGCCAGCGGCAGGATGCTGGGGGTAGGCTGGCCGTATCCCTGTCCGTGGCAGACCACTAGGTGGAGGACCATGGGAGGAGGGTGGCAGACCACTAGCTGGAGGACCATGGGAGGAGGGTGGCAGACCACTAGGTGGAGGACCATGGGAGGAGGGTGGCAGACCACTAGCTGGAGGACCATGGGAGGAGGGTGGCAGACCACTAGGTGGAGGACCATGGGAGGAGGGTGGCAGACCACCATATGAAGGAGGAGGTGGTCCTCTGGAGTGAGCAGTAGCAGCTTGAGGAGTGAACACGGTAGTCATAGGAGGCTGAGGCTGGCCAACCACTGGCATCACAGGAAGAGGAGGCTGGTGGGGCCCCTGGAGAGAAACATCATCATTTATACACAGTCTGGGTCTGAAAGACCACCATATTCCCTATATAGTGGACCACTTCAAAAGTAGAGCGCTACACAGAGACAGAAACATACATGAAATCATAACAACGTCCTAAAGCCTGCTGACTTTTCACAACATGTACTCTAGCAACTGCTATGATATCATGGACACTTCAAGTGGAGATTACATTCGTCAATGTATAAAATCAATGGAAATAAGTCTGTTTACTTGATTGTGTTTTATAATCCTCAAATCATTTTTTATTGTGTATTGTTGCACTCTCATGGCTGAGGCAAAAATGTGTCAAACAACAAGCATTGATTCCTAAAATACCGGCGTCAGTGTTGTCTGTGCAGGTGGTTGTGCTGGGGAGGGGGCAGGGTGGCCCCCCGTCACACTGACTACGTTGTAGGGGAACGGTGGGGGCTGTTGGCCCCCTGTTGCTCCCTCTGCCTGGGCGTGGAACAGCCGGTCTCTCATCATCATGATGGAAGCCTGCAGGGACACACAGCACAGAACAAAACCCTTACCTCAGTTATAATAGCACTTTAAATCTTAGTTAGCCTGCCTTAATATTATGAAATAACATATCTTTTTTTTTTTTTTTTAAGATAAGCTTGAAATGGGCATGGTCTAATTGACTCAACAACCAAGAACACATGGAAGTTTAGCTTTTTAAAATCAGTAGTAATTTCTGGTTGTTTATCGAAGTAAGCCGTCGAACTCATTGATCCTGCTTTGTAGTACATCCCTCTGGAGCACCAGATGGGTGGGAAATGAACTTTCTGGACTACAACATTAGTTCCATACGTAGTACATATTAAATGCAGGTCTGACCACAATCCAGGAGAGAGAAAACATGCGGGCGTCTTCGAAGCGTAATGACATGATGAAATATTTCCTTGTTGATAAGGGAATCTGAAGAGTAGTGTGGGTTGTGCTTACCTGGTCTGAGGCGTCTGGCAGGTAGGACATTGCTGTAACCAGGCTGCCCTGTGAGGCCAGGAGACCAGCATAGTGAGTCAGCTTGTCAGCCAGGACAGGACTCTGTAGCGCCACCTCACCGCTCCTCAGACGCTCAATAGACTTACGCAGGACCAGCACCTTCTCCACCAAGTCCTGGCAGTCAATCACACACACGGCATAATGTTACTACCCGGTTCCTACGATGTCATTACAGACAGTATCTGGTTGGAAGGAATGCAACCAAATTGGCCAGTTATCGGATCACATCATCATGTTATAACACGAGGGTTCACTTGGAAACGTGACTTCCATGGTTAAATAAAAGGACAAATATATAGATAAACTATTTATTACCTCTAGAACCAGAGGAGAGGAGCAGTCCCTCTGCAGGGCCCAGCATTCCACTAGTTTCTCAATGTTCCCAGAGCAGATGTAACAGAGACATGCCTGCAGACAGCGTTTCTCTGTCCCCTCACCCTCCAGACGTGACCCCAGGGTGTCTACAGTACCAGGAGAGGGAGAGCGAGGGAGAGAGGGAGGGAGGGAGGGGGAAGAGAAGGAGAGGTTAGATAGCAGATGTAACAGAGACATGCCTGCAGACAGCGTCTCTCTGTCCCCTCACCCTCCAGACGCGACCCCAGGGTCTCTAGCAGTCAGGGTAAGAAACAGCATCAGACAATACCAACCATACAACAGATATAGTCATGACAAACGCTACATAGCATAGAGATCAGTTCCAGTCCTACCAGGAGAAAGGGGGGTGGGGTTTAGGAATAGGAAGGAGAAGAGCCAATCAGGAACAATCAGGCCTCTCTTGTGAAATAGATTTTTTAGTCACTGCATAAATAAGTGCTGAAATCAAGGTAAAAGCAAGTCGGAGTTTACTGATTCCTTTGCTACAATCCTCAACATCTTGGTGTCCTTACCACACAGATGAGCAAACTCTTTGGGGTGAGCGTAGGTTAGGAGAGCGGCGAGAGCCTCCTTCCAGTTATCCAACTCACAGCTCTGCACGATGTCTCCCCAGTTCTGGGTCACCACGGATGAGATCAGCTGAGGAAAGATGGAAAGTAGACTTAACATGTTGTAGACTTAACATGTTGTAGACTTAACGTGTTGTAGACTTAACGTGTTGTAGACTTAACGTGTTGTAGACTTAACGTGTTGTAGACTTAACGTGTTGTAGACTTAACATGTTGTAGACTTAACATGTTGTAGACTTAACATGTTGTAGACTTAACATGTTGTAGACTTAACATGTTGTATTTATTGACGTTGACTCAGTTGATATAAAATAACTATATTCTGAACTAAACTAAACTTTGCTAGCTAGTAATCAAGTCATACAAATATAATATAATCAGATAGCCCTGAGGGTATGTCCCAACTGGGCCCTGGTCAAAGGTAGTGCACTAGACAGGGAATAGGGTGCCATTTGAGACGTAGTTTAAAAGTCCCCTGTCTGACCATGGAGATGCTTGTCCAGGTATGTCCCCTGTCTTACCATGGAGATGCTTGTCCAGGTATGTCCCCTGTCTGACCATGGAGATGCTTGTCCAGGTATGTCCCCTGTCTTACCATGGAGATGCTTGTCTAGGTATGTCCCCTGTCTGACCATGGAGATGCTTGTCCAGGTATGTCCCCCGTCTTACCATGGAGATGCTTGTCCAGGTATGTCCCCTGTCTTACCATGGAGATGCTTGTCCAGGTATGTCCCCTGTCTGACCATGGAGATGCTTGTCCAGGTATGTCCCCTGTCTTACCATGGAGATGCTTGTCCAGGTATGTCCCCTGTCTTACCATGGAGATGCTTGTCCAGGTATGTCCCCTGTCTTACCATGGAGATGCTTGTCCAGGTATGTCCCCTGTCTGACCATGGAGATGCTTGTCCAGGTACGTCCCCTGTCTTACCATGGAGATGCTGTTCCTCTGCTTGTCCAGGTATGTCCCCTGTCTTACCATGGAGATGCTTGTCCAGGTATGTCCCGTCTTACCATGGAGATGCTGTTCTTCTGCTTGTCCAGGTACGTCCCCTGTCTTACCATGGAGATGCTTGTCCAGGTACGTCCCCTGTCTTACCATAGAGATGCTTGTCCAGGTATGTCCCCTGTCTTACCATGGAGATGCTGTTCCTCTGCTTGTCCAGGTATGTCTGCTGGGTCTTCTGCAGTAGCTCCTCTCCTCCACTGATAGCCAGCAGGATGGCCTCAGCGTAGCGCCCGTCGTTCAGACACAGATCCACCGCTCCCTCAAAGTTACCCACCAGCAGAGCCTGGCTGATCAGACCGTCTGCATCTGCAACAACAGAGGCATAAACCACTGAATGAGATACGGAGAGTGACATTCATACAAAGGGCCAGTTACCAGGACACAGATTCATATTAAGGCTAATCCTGGACTAAAAAAGGTTTTACATTGAACATGCTTTTTTTTTTTTTTATCTGTGTCCGGGAAACCAGTCCATACTGTTTAGATTTCACAGGAAGAGAGAGCTGTGATACTGAACAGAAGGCAAGCAGTACCTGCTGAGACAGGGATTTGGAAGCTGATCTTCTCCTTGTCCTGTGGTTGTGGTGGGATGTGACTGAAAAAGTCTGAGGGGGAGGATGAACCAGGGGTCTTGGTGGAGTCGACTGCATCACCGGACTCTTCTGACCTCTGGAAAAACAAACAAGAACAATTAACTTTGATGGAAGGTTGGTGCTGGTAATATACATGTTATCTGTAAACACTAAAGGGGACATTTTAACAGAGTCATCTGACAGGATTCATTTTGTTATGAAAAGAGACCACACATCACTTCTGATACTCGTCACTGCCCTCTGGTGGACTGTGGAAGAAATGCAGTCTAGACTAGAATTAGGAGTACTATGAAGAGAATGGACTATGTAGCAGGGCTATGTAGAGGCATGTTCCTGGTCTGACCTGAGTAGAGAGAAGCTGTATCTTCTCAGCCAGATCGTTGGCATCCACTCCATGTCCGTTAGGCTGCAGGTTCTTCCCCAAGCAGGTGGATATCTTTCTCTCCAACTCCTCTTTGCTGAAACCCAGAAGTCTCAGGAATTTGACCCTGGCTTCGTCTTCAAAGTTGACCTGCAAACGTCAGGAGGTGGATAACATCACAAACATAAAAACAGCCCTTGCAGAACTTGTGTTCATCATTGACAATATATTGGTCATGGCTGTTTCTTTCCAAATCCATTGTAAAGAGAAGCCTACTGTTCATGCAACGTGTCATCTCCAGAGGTGTTCTGTGAGTCCTACTACTGTTCAGTGTGAAGGATACGCAGGACCACAGATGTCACAGATAACTGTACTCTTTTAATCACAACGTTAACTGAACAGGGTCAAACAATGTAACATTATGGGGACAGTGTGAGATTTCAGCAATGAAACCCCTTTTCTACTTACCCAGAGTCATATGATCTCACGGATACCATTTTTGTCTCTGCATGCAGTTTTGAAGGAAGTTAAAAAGGTAGTTTCGAGAGCCATTGCTAACTAACGTTAGCGCAATGACTGGAAGTCTACTGGAACTGTTAGCATGCTAAAATGGTATCCATGAGTTCATCTGACCCTTGGTAAATAGAAAAGTTGCTTAATTGCCAAAATCTCCCATTATCCCTTTAAAATGAACCTTTCATGCCACTGTTAAGCGTCATAACACCTACCAGGAGAAACCTCCATATGTCCTGTTCAGAGTCTGTTGGGGCCTTGTGGATCTTGGCCTGGCAGTAGTCTGACAAGGAGCCGGACTGCAGAGCAGCCTGCAGCTCTCTGGAGCGCTGGAGGAACTCTGTTTCCGTGGTGACCTGGCTCACAAACACCTGCCTGGGGACAGGGACGGGCTGTGGGCTCTGGACTGGAGGCTTAGGGCTCCCAAATGTGATCAGCTTCCCACCAAACTACAAGGAGAAGAGATGGGGGGGGGGGGGGGGGGGAAATGTAGTATTACCATGATGCAGTTATAATACATTGTAAGACTTGTCACGAGCACGTTTGGCCCCTTTATAAGTAGAGCGTCACCGAAGAGTAACTCTTTACGTCATGACTAAGAATACACATTAACCGTGAGTTTCCTCCATAATCCACAGGTTCTCATGCCTTACTGCTTAAACATATTGGGGTTCCTCACAATAGGCATTTACTTACGTCATTTACCTTCAGAAATACAAAAAATTGACATACAAAAATATATAAGTACATTGCACTTACAGCGAATGAGGCTCCTACGGGCCTGCGCACCCACTTGGGGGGCTTCTTCAGCGGAGCGACGAGGGTGGTCTGAGGGGTGGGTTGGGGAACCTGCAGAGGGGGCAGCACCTGGCCCGTCCCAAACGGATCCATGGTGTCAAAGGACGAGGAGATCTGTGGGAAAGTACCACACATGGACTGCATTCCAATCTAAATATTATTTAAAAGGTAAGATAGATGAGCAGAGCTCTTTAATGAGGGGGGGTCTACAGCCATGTCCTACCATTATAGCAGCAGTAGCAACCACATTTAAAGCTAGGCTACACACCAGACTCTGCCAAAATGTTAAGACAATCAAATCGCATCTATTCCATACATAGTGCACTACTTTTGGCCCCCGGTCAAAAGTAGTGCACTAGATAGGAAATAGGGAGCCTTTGACATTTTAGTCATTCAGCAGATACTCTTATCCACAGCGACTTAGTGGCAGCCCTGGATTGTGGGTGTTTTCCTTTAGACAGTAAATAGACACGGCCAGTGGATGTAGAGCTGTAACACAGATGGAGACTCTCTACCTGATCAGCCCTTCTCTGCTGCTGGGCCTCCAGGCTTCCTCCCATCACGCTGTAGACACTGATCCACCCGTCAAACGAGGCTGCCGACAGCAGCCCTGGGTTCCTGGGGCACCACTGGATGTCAAAGCACCACTGGTTGGTTGTTGGTAACTCATAGATCACCTAGAGAGACGGGAGAGAGATTGGATCACCATAACAACGTGAGACGATTTAGAAAAGATCTAGAGACAGATCACCTGGACACCAGAGGCATGTGAAGAAGCCCTGGGCAGGGAAAGACGGCGGAACTTTGTTGTGGAGGCCATTTACACCACATGGTGTGATGAGGCCTTTCAAACAGATCAGAAAACCAGGTACCTCTCCAGTGTTTGGATTCCAGCAGAGGATCCTGTTATCTTTAGCACTACTGAGCAACAGCTCTGGGTCTGCTTGGCTCCACGCTATGGACAGAAGTCCCCTGAGGAGGAAAAACATGAAGCCATCATCACCTACAGTCAAGGCTCTCTCTTTGAACTTCAACTATGAAAACACAACAACAGCCTAGCTATAAAATCTAATTGTATTTTATTAATCCCCAAAAGGGAAATGTGACTGCACCACCTAATACATACAACACCAATAAAAACACAACAAACGACATTCAGACAATTACAGCAGCACATCACCAATGCATTAAACAAGAAAGAAACGTTGGATTATGTGTGGAGATTACTATTGTTACATTTACATTTACGTCATTTAGCAGACGCTCTTATCCAGAGCGACTTACAAATTGGTGCATAGATATTACTGAAACATTAAGCATTTAGCTGCACCTGCCATAACAGAGACCATATCACCATCATACATTACAGCTCCATGTAAACCATATCACCATCATACATTACAGCTCCATGTAAACCATATCACCATCATACATTACAGCTCCATGTAAACCATATCACCATCATACATAACAGCTCCATGTAAACCATATCACCATCATACATAACAACTCCATGTAAACCATATCACCATCATACATAACAGCTCCATGTAAACCATATCACATCATACATAACAGCTCCATGTAAACCATATCACCATCATACATAACAACTCCATGTAAACCATATCACCATCATACATTACAGCTCCATGTAAACCATATCACCATCATACATAACAGCTCCATGTAAACCATATCACCATCATACATAACAGCTCCATGTAAACCATATCACCATCATACATTACAGCTCCATGTAAACCATATCACCATCATACATAACAGCTCCATGTAAACCATATCACCATCATACATAACAGCTCCATGTAAACCATATCACCATCATACATAACAGCTCCATGTAAACCATATCACCATCATACATTACAGCTCCATGTAAACCATATCACCATCATACATTACAGCTCCATGTAAACCATATCACCATCATACATTACAGCTCCATGTAAACCATATCACCATCATACATTACAGCTCCATGTAAACCATATCACCATCATACATTACAGCTCCATGTAAACCATATCACCATCATACATAACAGCTCCATGTAAACCATATCACCATCATACATTACAGCTCCATGTAAACCATATCACCATCATACATAACAGCTCCATGTAAACCATATCACCATCATACATTACAGCTCCATGTAAACCATATCACCATCATACATAACAGCTCCATGTAAACCATATCACCATCATACATAACAGCTCCATGTAAACCCATGTGGCATAATGTCCAAAAGGCTCACCTTGTGTGGTTCTCCAGGACTTTGAGAGGGGACGTGGCGAAGCGCAGGTCCCACATCTGAATAACTGGCATGCGGTCATCTTCGGAGGCCAGGACCAACTGTGTGGCCACCTCAGGGTGCCAGAGCATCCCTGAACAGTGCATCTACAACACAAACCAACACCACATCAGACACACTACAATCGTAGAGAGATAGATATCGTCAGAAGCTCTTCAACCCACATAATATATGTCATCTAGCAGATGCTTTCATCCAAAGCGACTTCCATTACAGTAAGTTGCATTACAGTAACAGTGAGTTGCATTACAGTAACAGTAAGTTGCATTACAGTAACAGTGAGTTGCATTACAGTAACAGTGAGTTGCATTACAGTAACAGTAAGTTGCATTACAGTAACAGTGAGTTGCATTACAGTAACAGTAAGTTGCATTACAGTAACAGTGAGTTGCATTACAGTAACAGTGAGTTGCATTACAGTAACAGTGAGTTGCATTACAGTAACAGTGAGTTGCATTACAGTAACAGTGAGTTGCATTACAGTAACAGTGAGTTGCATTACAGTAACAGTGAGTTGCATTACAGTAACAGTAAGTTGCATTACAGTAACAGTGAGTTGCATTACAGTAACAGTGAGTTGCATTACAGTAACAGTGAGTTGCATTACAGTAACAGTGAGTTGCATTACAGTAACAGTGAGTTGCATTACAGTAACAGTGAGTTGCATTACAGTAACAGTGAGTTGCATTACAGTAACAGTGAGTTGCATTACAGTAACAGTAAGTTGCATTACAGTAACAGTGAGTTGCATTACAGTAACAGTGAGTTGCATTACAGTAACAGTAAGTTGCATTACAGTAACAGTGAGTTGCATTACAGTAACAGTGAGTTGCATTACAGTAACAGTGAGTTGCATTACAGTAACAGTGAGTTGCATTACAGTAACAGTGAGTTGCATTACAGTAACAGTGAGTGCACGTAGGCCTATGGGTTTTGTGTATGTGATCTCTGCAGGAATTGAACTCACAACCTCTGGCCAACAGTCACACAGGACCACACAACCATACAGGTTGAGATACCAGAATAGACACTCAACACACCATGTACTGTAGTGTTGTCACGATACCAGAATAGACACTCAAAACACCATGTACTGTAGTGCTGTCACGATACCAGAACTTTGACTTCGATACCGATACCAGGTTTAGTATCACGATACTCCATATCAAAACGATACCACGGCAAAAAAAATAAGCCGTATTAGCCAAAGTCACAGAATGGCACTTGATCCAGACAGATCTTTTGAGTTCAATATCTTTGCATTTGAAATGTTAAGAGTTTTTAATGTATGCATTAATTAATCAATTTGACTTTGTTTTTTTACAGATCTAACTACATAACGGTAATCATTTATTTAAATGGTAAATCTTTATTGATAAACTGGGTAAATCAAGGTGTAGCCTAGGCCTATTCACAATACAGGTGAATGCATATTCAATAAGAGTGTGCAAATGCATTGCGTTATTGAGCTTGTTTTGGTTGATTTCATGGGGCTACAGATGAAAAACGATCTGTTTCCATTCAAGACTTATTTTATTGTACTGATCAACAGCATTTGCATAGAAGAAGCAATCTCTTATTTTATAAAAGTGTGCGCTGTCTCTTTAAGACCAATGACCTCATTCACACATATAGCTCCAGGCTTGGGCAAAGATGATCTCGACTGGTGAGAGACAAGAGGCAAGGGAGATGAATTGAATGAATAACATTTTTGGTGACAATCAGCTCTGAAATCAGCAATATTTAGCGTTATGGTTTGCATATTAATCACAAACAAGGTACTAGGTAGTGAATGTATGTTAGTTTCAGCAGTAAGCTAGCAAGGACAGTTAGCTTCCAGCTTTGTAGGCTACCGGTATCTTCTTGCATTGTAGTCACTAATCTACTGTCCTCGCCCTGTTGCTATGGTCACTAATCTACTGTCCTCACCCTGTTGCTGTGGTCACTAATATACTGTCCTCACCCTGTTGCTGTAGTCACTAATCTACTGTCCTCACCCTGTTGCTGTAGTCACTAATCTACTGTCCTCACCCTGTTGCTGTAGTCACTAATCTACTGTCCTCACCCTGTTGCTGTGGTCACTAATCTACTGTCCTCACCTTGTTGCTGTGGTCACTAATCTACTGTCCACACCCTGTTGCTGTGGTCACTAATCTACTGTCCTCACCCTGTTGCTGTGGTCACTAATCTACTGTCCTCACCCTGTTGCTGTGGTCACTAATCTACTGTCCTCACCCTGTTGCTGTGGTCACTAATCTACTGTCCTCACCCTGTTGCTGTGGTCACTAATCTACTGTCCGCACCCTGTTGCTGTGGTCACTAATCTACTGTCCTCACCCTGTTGCTGTGGTCACTAATCTACTGTCCTCACCCTGTTGCTGTGGTCACTAATCTACTGTCCTCACCCTGTTGCTGTGGTCACTAATCTACTGTCCTCACCCTGTTGCTGTGGTCACTAATCTACTGTCCGCACCCTGTTGCTGTGGTCACTAATCTACTGTCCGCACCCTGTTGCTGTGGTCACTAATCTACTGTCCTCACCCTGTTGCTGTGGTCACTAATCTACTGTCCTCACCCTGTTGCTGTGGTCACTAATCTACTGTCCTCGCCCTGTTGCTGTGGTCACTAATCTACTGTCCTCGCCCTGTTGCTGTGGTCACTAATCTACTGTCCTCGCCCTGTTGCTGTGGTCACTAATCTACTGTCCTCGCCCTGTTGCTGTGGTCACTAATCTACTGTCCTCGCCCTGTTGCTGTGGTCACTAATCTACTGTCCTCGCCCTGTTGCTGTGGTCACTAATCTACTGTCCTCGCCCTGTTGCTGTGGTCACTAATCTACTGTCCGCACCCTGTTGCTGTGGTCACTAATCTACTGTCCTCACCCCGTTGCTGTGGTCACTAATCTACTGTCCTCACCCTGTTGCTGTGGTCACTAATCTACTGTCCTCACCCTGTTGCTGTGGTCACTAATCTACTGTCCTCACCCTGTTGCTGTGGTCACTAATCTACTGTACATACCCTGTTGATGTGGTCACTAATCTACTGTCCTCACCCTGTTGCTGTAGTCACTAATCTACTGTCCTCACCCTGTTGCTGTGGTCACTAATCTACTGTCCTCACCCTGTTGCTGTAGTCACTAATCTACTGTACATACCCTGTTGATGTGGTCACTAATCTACTGTCCTCACCCTGTTGCTGTGGTCACTAATCTACTGTCCTCACCCTGTTGCTGTAGTCACTAATCTACTGTACATACCCTGTTGATGTGGTCACTAATCTACTGTCCTCACCCTGTTGCTGTGGTCACTAATCTACTGTCCTCACCCTGTTGCTGTGGTCACTAATCTACTGTCCTCACCCTGTTGCTGTAGTCACTAATCTACTGTACATACCCTGTTGCTGTGGTCACTAATCTTGATGATGGGCTCGTTCTTCCTCAGGTCCCAGACCACTGCTTTCCCACTGGGGTTGGCAGAGGCCAGGATGTGTTGGACCTGTTGGTTCCAGGACACGACACTGATATCTTCAGGAGGCTAGGTGGATGGGGAGAGGAGGAGCAACATTGTTATAAATATAGATATTCCTCTAGGAATTACTGATTGGAGAATATCCCGGCACACATTTTAGACATTAACAAAAAAGTGTTATTACACATCAAAAAGCAAAGCCAAAAATACCCAACACTGCCACACTGTGGAAGACCATCATCATAGAAATGCACACGCTATTTCTTTAGAGACTTCAGTAATCTCTTGATAGGGGGAAGTTTCAGGTTATTCAACATTCCCACCAGCCCACACATGTTAAAGCCACCACACACCAGACACTAACCACACACTGGCTTTCACTCTTACCTCACAGAGCTACAAAGAGGGAAACATGGAGAAAACTGTTCAAAATGAAATTAAAGACTCATTACAGGGATTTAATCATCTGGAATACCCACCATTTTGATTTTGAGAAGAAATACTATGGAAATACAAATACAGTAGAATGGGACAAACTACCCCAAAAGACATTACCTGTGACTTTGTCCCAGGTGTCATTGGATTGCTGAAATTGTTCAGATCCCAGATGTAGATCTCTGAATCGTTTGCCCCTGACGCCAACAGATTACTCTGAAAAAGAGCACATTCAAATGAGTAAAAAATACATGTGGGGAATATGATACTTTACAGAACATTGTATTGAACATATTCTTTAAGTGTTCATACTAAAACCTTAATATGATACTGTACAGAACATTGTATTGAACATATTCTTTAAGTGTTCATACTAAAACCTTAATTTAATGTAATTTAGTAGCTATTTTAATTGCATGCCAAACTACAAGTGAGAATTGGCCAAAGACTTGACTCGCTGCTCCCATTATTACCTGAAAGGGGTTGAAGTCTAGTGCTCTGACAGGCCCAGTGTGTTTGTCAGACTGTCCTATTATTGCCTCTGCCCCTGATGTTACGATGGCTTCTGGGCTGTACACCGTCACCATGCCATTATCACTGCCTCCAATCAGTCTCCCTCCCAAACCGTCTTCTCCTGCTCCAAAGTTTACCCACACCAGACTATGCAGCCTAGGGGACAGAATGGTTGAATCATATGTATTGATACAATAACATATGAACTTGATGACTCGTATGTAGTATTGGGTTAGCAGCTACTTCTCCCTGGCTCATTTTGTTGCTTTACCTGTTAGAAGTAGGTAGGGACCCCTTGAGTTTCATGTCCAGGGAAGGATCGGCAAAATCCACCTGGAATATTTCCAGGGCGGCAGCGGTGTTGAATGACGCGTCCAACTGCTGCGCTGATGTGCCTGTTAGTCAACAAAAACAATAAGACCAAGAATGAAATCCCATAAATCACAAGACCTCAAGAGTATGTTATTCGGCATTAAAAGTGAAGCCTGTTATCATTGGTTACATCACTCCTGTGTTAGCAGCCTGCTCCCAAATCTGTTTATGCGCGCTTGCCAAGTTAGGCAAGTTGGCAAGATAGCATAAACAGATCTGGGAGGCTACTGGCAAGACTGCGTAAACATCTGGAACCATCTACTGTATAAGTGCATGACAGGCCTGATACACAAAACGTTCTACCCTACCTAAGGTCAGGTGGAAGGGTTAGGGTTAGTGCAGGACAGGTATGGACAGGCCTGATACAGGTAACATTTGTGCCCTACCTAAGGTCAGGTAGAAGGGTTAGGGTTAGTGCAGGACAGGACAGGTCTGATACAGGTAACATTTGTGCCCTACCTAAGGCCAGGCAGATAGGGTGGTGGGGGGCAGGACTCCATGCTGGATGAGCCGTCCTCTGGATCTCTTTCAGCCTCATCTTCCTCTATTGGGCTAGGATGCCTCTATCAAAGTCCTAAAGAATGGAAAACAAGCACTTTTAATGATGTTTCAATACTAGGGTGCATTCAGTTTGGTTCAACGTTTGCTACATTGTGTGACGGTTACTACTGAATGACATGTTTCCCCCAAAACGGTGCGCACCATTCTTCAACAGCTTTTGAGGTATGTTCACTCCCGTTTGGTGGGTGTGCCCTGATCAATATGGGTGTGACACATTGAGATATATATTGACCAGTGTGACCATTTGTAGCTAATTGCACCATAGACAATAGCCCTCTGAGCCACCATAATCACACCGTTCTTCAAATGGTCGTTCAGCACAGTACCGTTTCCATTGAATGAAACGTTGAACATAACCAAAACATTTCGAAAATGAACAGTTTTGCCATACTGAACACACCCCTGACGTTATGACCCCTGGAGTGTATTAATTCTGCCGATTCTGTTGCAAAACGTTTCGTCTGTAATACAACCGTTTACTCTGAACGGAAAGAGTTTTGCAACGAAAACGAGTTTCTATTGGACAAATTAAGGTAGGTCGCTCTCTCCGTTTGGTTCTTCAACGGTAAACGGTTTCCGTTGTAAGACGTAATGAATACACCCCAGGTAGACCCATTGCATTGGGCAGTAATGGATGTCTTATGGGGCTAGCCAATTTCTAAACACTATGAGCTAGCTACATAAAAATATATTAAAAGTTAATCGTTTCTGAATAATCAAACAAAATATATTGTAGGGCGTTAGCCAGCTAAGACACGTGTAGGGATGGTTAATCACCTGACACATTATTTACTAACGTTAGAAGAATCAATTTCAAGCACGTCTCATGAATCACCAACATGAGAAGCGAGCGTACCGTTAGCTAGATAGCTACTGCTGGGTGATGAGAAAACTTTAGCAAGCTAGCTAACATCCATCATTTGGTTACCTAGCAATACACATCTGCTAACGGCTTTTCTTCGCCGTAATGTATATATTCTAGAATGTTAGCTAGATAGCTAGTAGTTCAACCAACATTACCTAAACCATCCCTGGTTCAACCAGTTTCTTTAGCTAGTTACCGCTACGTGTCATTGGCTGCTGTTAGAGCTACTGCTAGCTTGACAGTTAAATCGTGCAGACGTGTCGTTCAGTGTATACGTCTAGCAAGCTAGCTAAATGCTAGAATACTTGTATTCTAACACTATATTGTTAGTACCCCCATATCTGCGTATAAAAAATATATAATACTTACGTCGGAATTAATTATAATAAATCTTTCTAGCTACAAATGATGAAGAAATCCACCGGGCACTCCCAACGTAATCATGGATATGTTATCCTCTTCTACGGTGGCCGACATGGTATCAAACACCACCGCGGTCAGTATCCTGATTTAACATGCAGCTGTGTGTAGCAATATTTTCAGTTCAGCAAAGATTGTCTCGCCTCTCCGTATGTCGGCTGCTGTATCTGTACTGGGCTTGGTTGATGAAAGTACTGAATAAATATGTATACTTTTTTTCAAAACAGTATGGTAATTTTGCTGAAGGAAAATGTTGTGACTTGCTTCAACCAGCCAAATTTGCAGTGACTTCAGAAATTATTCATACCCCTTGTCCACATTTTGTTGTGTTATAGCTTGAATTCAAAATTGATTAAATATATGTTTTCCTCAACCATCAACACACAATACCCATAATGAAAACAAAGTGAAAACATGTTTTTAGACATTTTTGTCAATGTATTGAAAATGAAATACAGAAATATCTCATTTCAAATCAAATCAAATCACATTTTATTTGTCACATGCGCCGAATACAACAGGTGTAAACCTTACAGTGAAATGCTTACTTACCTTAACCAACAATGCAGTTCAAGAAAGAGTTAAGAAAATGTTTACTAAATAAAATAACTAAAAAAACAAAATAAAAGTAACACAATAAAATAACAATAACGAGGCTATATACAGGGGGTACCGGTACCGAGTCAATGTGCAGGGGTACAGGTTAGTGGAGGCAATTTGTACATGTAGGCAGGGGTAAAGTGACTATACATAGATAATAGACAGCGGGTAGCAGCAGCGTAAAAACAAATGGAGGGGGGGGGTCCATGTAAATAGTCTGGGTGGCCATTTTATTAATTGTTCAGCAGTCTTATGGCTTGGGGGTAGAAGCTGTTAAGGAGCCTTTTGGTCCTAGACTTGGCGCTCCGGTACCGCTTGCCGTGCGGTAGCAGAGAGAACAGTCTATGACTTGGGTGACTGGAGTCAGACATTTTTTGGGGCCTTCCTCTGACACCGCCTAGTATATAGGTCCTGGATGGCAGTAAACTTGGCCCCAGTGATGTACTGGGCCGTACGCACTACCCTCTGTAGCGCCTTACGGTCGGAGGCCGAGCAGTTGCCATACCAGGCGGTGATGCAACTGGTCAGGATGCTCTCGATGGTGCAGCTGTAAAACTTTTTGAGAATCTGGGGACCCATGCCAAATCATTTCAGTCTCCTGAGGGGGAAAAGGTGTTGTCGTGCCCTCTTCCTTTACATAAGTATTCACACCACTGAGTCAATACAGAGTGGAATAGAATCACCATTGGAAGTGATTACAGCTGTGAGTCTTTCTGGGTAAGTCTGTAAGAGCTTTGCACACCTGGATTGTACAATATTTGCATATTACTCTTAAAACAATTATTCAAGCTCTGTCAAGTTGGTTGTTGATCATTGCTAGACAGCCATTTTCAAGTCTTGCAATAGATTTTCATGCCGATTTAAGTCAAAACTGTAACTAGACCACTCAGGAACCTTCAATGTTGTCTTGGTAAGCAACTCCTGTGTAGATTTGGCTTTGTGTTTTAGGTTATTGTCATGCTGAAAGGTGAATCTGAACCAGGTTTCCCTCTAGGATTTTGCCTGTGCTTAGCTCCATTCTATTTAGCTCTAACTAATTTTAAAATATATATATACAGCTGCGGAAAAAATTAAGAGACCACTGCAAAATTATCAGTTTCTCTGGTTTTACTATTTATAGGTATGTGTTTGGGTAAAAATAACATTTTTGTTTTATTCTATAATCTACTGACAACATTTCTCCCAAATTCCAAATAAAAATATTGTCATTTAGAGCATTTATTTGCAGAAAATGACAACTGGTCAAAATAACAAAAAAGATGCAGTGTTGTCAGACCTCGAATAATGCAAAGAAAATAAGTTCATGTTCAACACAATAGTAATGTTTTAACTTAGGAAGAGTTCAGAAATCAATATTTGGTGGAATAACCTGATTTTCAATCACAGCTTTCATGCGTCTTGGCATGCTCTCCACCAGTCTTTCACATTGATTTTGGGTGACTTTATGCCACTCCTGGCGCAAAAATTCAAGCAGCTCGGCTTTGTTTGATGGCTTGTGACCATCCATCTTCCTCTTGATCACATTCCAGAAGTTTTCAATGGGGTTCAGGTCTGGAGATTGGGCTGGCCATGACAGGGTCTTGATCTGGTGGTCCTCCATCCACACCTTGATTGACCTGGCTGTGTGGCATGGCGCATTGTCCTGCTGGAAAAAACAATCCTCAGAGTTGGGGAACAATGTCAGAGCAAAAGGAAGCAAGTCTTCTTCCAGGACAACCTTGTACGTGGCTTGATTCATGCGTCCTTCACAAAGACAAATCTGCCCGATTCCAGCCTTGCTGAAGCACCCCCAGATCATCACCGATCCTCCACCAAATTTCACAGTGGATGCGAGACACTGTGGCTTGTAGGCCTCCGTCTAACCATTAGACGACCAGGTGTTGGGCAAAGCTGAAAATTGGACTCATCAGAGAAGATGACCTTACTCCAGTCCTCTACGGTCCAATCCTTATGGTCTTTTGCAAACCTCAGCCTGGCTCTTCTTTGCTTCTCATTGATGAAGGGCTTTTTTCAAGCTTTGCACGACTTCAGCCCTGCCCCTAGGAGCCTGTTTCGAACCGTCCTCGCCATGCACTTCACTCCAGCTGCCGTTTGCCATTCTTTTTGTAGGTCACTTGATGTCATCCTACGGTTGTTGAGTGACATTCGAATGAGTTGGCGGTCATCCCGGTCAGTAGAGAGTCGTTTTCGCCCTCTGCCGGTCTGTAGCTTTGTTGTCCCCAATGTCTGCTGCTTGACCTTGTTCTTATGAACCGCCATCTTTGACATTTTAAGGATGGAAGCAACCTGACGCTCACTGTATCCCTCTGCCAGTAAAGCCAGAATTGACCCCTTATTTTCCTCACTCAAAACTTTCCTTTTCAACTCTTTTGGCATGGTCAATAGTTATTTTTTGATTAATATTACTTTTGAGGTACTATTAGCACTGTTTTTGCCATCCAGCTGGTCCTATTACAAGAGGATAGTGATGACAACAGCAGTGGTTTTTATACTTTTCCTCGCTAAATAAGATTTGGTTCAGGTGATCACCTAATCAGTACCTAATTCAGTAGAATGAGGTGTGCCTGTGTTGGAATTCAACAGACACTGGAATGGAATGACTGTCATACATGTAGAGATGCTGATTTAAGAAAAATTTGCAGTGGTCTCTTAATTTTTTCCACAGCTGTATATTCTTCTTCTTCTTCTTCTTCAAGGTTTTATTGGCGTACTACATCCCAAAATGTGTATTGCCGCCACCTACTGGGTGGGGTAAAAACAGAGATACTTTAACAAAAAAAAAGATACATATTATTCTCAAAAAAATAAACAAAAGTCCATGTCCTCCTTCACTTGGTAAAATGTACTCAGATCCCTACAAAAGTCCATGTCCTCCTTCACTTGGTAAAATGTACTCAGATCCCTACACAGGCTCTGGGGCCTGAGAGGGGGAAGCATCCTCAGACAGTATTCCCTGCAAAGTCTCAGCCGTGAAATCCTGGAGACCCAATAACTTTTAGCCGCTTTCACAATGATTTCCATTTTCTTAGATTTTTTGTTAGTTTGTCCTGTACAATTAATCACCCCCGCAATAAACGCAACAAAATCCACCTTCTTCACGATTAATAGTTCAGGATCTCTCAACTGACTGTCATCCACAGACTGTTGGGCATCATCCTCTGCCATAGCTTCATCATCTCTACTCGCTGCTTTGACAGTTTTCACTGCCTCTGGTCACCTTCTCGACAGCCCTGATCCTTTCTACTTCGACTTCCTTCACCCAAACAGGGAACTCTGGAACCTGATTCCCATCACAATTGCAACACCGTGCATCCTCAGACTCTTCAACAATGATATGCCGTTTGCAAACACTTGACACGTCATCAAAACTTTACATTTATGAAATTGAAGTTGCTTTTGTACATAAGCTCCCACCGCATATTTCATATATCCCAGCTTTCCATGGGTCGGGAGAACTTCTTCATCAAACATCAATAATACAGAAAGCCTTCCCTCGTCCTTTCCATTCACAGTGCGGGTTAAGCGACGTGAATCAACTATTCCTGGCATGTTCATCTTAAACGATGAAGCCTCAATATCCATAGAGACACCAGATATGACACCTTTTATCAGTGCCCTACACCGATGATCATAGCATTCCACTTCACGCGTCGATAATTTCTACATCCACAGTGCTTTCTCCTTTTGACACACATGAAATCAACATTACATTTACATTTACGTCATTTAGCAGACGCTCTTATCCAGAGCGACTTACAAATTGGTGCATTCACCTCATGATAGCCAGTGGGACAAGCGCTTTACAATTATTATTATTTAAAACATTTTGGGGGGGGTGGGGTAACACCACTCCACTCCTGATCACTCTGACTGACTCCACTTCTCCCAATTCATCCTTCACCATCTTTGTGACCGCAAACTGGTTTCCCCCCCAACAAAACATCCTTGCTCATGAATCGCACTCCAACAAGGAATGAGGCATTATCATACCGAGGCTTATCTTGATTTACAGCTTTAGGCCTTTTAGCTCCATTTTTAGATGTTACAATATTCCACTCCTTTCCTCTAGCTTCACTCGCGCCAACAGAATCAAGCATTACCTCTGCTTCCTCTATTGCTCTCCCACCTCTGGTAAGCAACTCGTGTATATTTGGCCTTGTGTTTTACATTATTGTCCTGCTGAAAGGTGAATGTGTCTCCCAGTGTCTGTTAGAAAGCAGAAAACCAGGTTTTCCTCTAAGATTTAGCCTGTGCTAAGCTTCATTCCATTTTATCCAAAAAAAAAAAAAACTCCCTAGTCCTTGCCGATGACAAGCATACCCAAAACCAACGTTCCCTCTAAACTGTGCGCGTAGGCGGGCGCGCCACTCCCTAGGACTGCCACACAGCCCGCGCAGAGAAGCACCAGATTGAACTTCACTCAACTTTCTAGAGATTTCCCCCGTTAGTTAACACTATCAACGTTTCCCTTTTCTGTGGGAATTGTGATCAAATCAACGCAATATTAGCCACTTTCAATGCAACATACCGAAACAAAACGAACTATGCAAGACTTAGTATGCAATATATTTTTGTTGTAGGCAGAACGCATCAGTGTAGGATTTTATTTAATTGACAAGCGCCACTCAGCCCATACACTACAGACTGGTGAGGCATAACCAATCAGAGCTGCAGTCGGCCTATATGCAAATAGACCGTTGCCATATATGGATCTGTGCCGTTGACTTTGAACTGTGTTTACAGCATGAGTGGTCTCGCGTAGATGCGCTTGTTTTCAGATCAAATCGAGTGCAGTATGTTGCCACGTGTGTACAGTTGTTCATATCCTTTGCTAGTTAGTGAGTTATTAGCCCAGTTATAGATCATTTGTAGTCAGCAATGGGGGAGTGGTTGCTTCCTACACGAGCACAAAACGTATACATTTCTAGACATCTTTGAAAAGCAAGTCAGGTAAAGAGCTTTTTTTTGTCTTGAAGGGGCAGTGTTGTATTTTGAGACAGGCTTGAATAAGCTAAGTAGCCAATAGGCAGAGGGTAGCATAATTTGTCTGATTCTCTGTAATAATGGTATGGGAATAATAATGCATTTTATTTTGTAAAGTGGTTTCTTGTATCAAACAACACAACATTTTCAGTCATCTCAAGTCTAATGGAATGTAGGCCTACATTGAACACCACACATTGGCTGGTCCTGTAGGCTGAATGATAGAACAGCTATTTCCATGTTAAAATGTTACGGATGCATTTTATCCATTGTTTTTGATGGTAGGCCACTCTGGTAGGCCTACATTATGATCAAATAACCACAGTAGCCTACTTGACCACTGTTAAAACTGTAATTTAAAGCTTGGACAGCCTCAGTGTTCAGAGTAAACGCAAAATGGAAGTTGCACAGAATTTTCACAGCATTCAAGTTTGCGCTCAGCAGGCCCAACATTTGCACAGTGCCGAAATTGTTTTGAGGGAACATTGCCCATAACATGATGCAGCAACCACCATGCTTGAAAATATGAAGAGTGGTACTCAGTGATGTATTGTGTTTGTTGGGTTCTATTTTTCTCATAATTGGATCTGTATGTGATGAATAGCTTAGAAGGAATGCATTAATGAGGAGCATAGGTTTGAACTGTACTGATATAAATTGTTTCACATAACAGGCTGTTATTCATGTAAGGAACGTTAGGGGTAGGACAGATAAGACTTGTATTTCTTACAGATACGAACACTCTCTCTTTGTTGTCTGTGAAACCGTCCTTGAACGTGGGTACATGGAGTACAGATTGGAGGGGTGTCTTTTGGGTGCTGACTCCACAGGTTATTATGATAGCAACTTATGCCTGGGAACGGTGGAGCGCCAAGGGGTGGGACTAACCCGTGCACCAACGGATTGGCTGAGTAAAGTCTAAACCACACTCAGTCCTTTACTCTGATTGGCCAACAGAAGAGGTGGGAACTCTCTGTCAGAGTATTTGAGAAAGAACCTGTAAACAATGTTTTAGTTCTCTGAGTGCCCTGCGTGGTATTTCAGTGGACCCGTATATACGAACCTTCATACTTATCATACATACATTTTGCATATAATAAATTAAGCTTGGATTGAAGATCTCATGATTCTTATTCCAATACCAGATTTGAATTACGCAATTTCTAACAATTGGTGACCTCCGACTGTGATCTGGTGGCGGAACTTCGCTGGAATTCATCCAGCCCATTGGACACCGCTGTCGTCGAACTGTGTGTTTCACAAAGTGCCCGGGCTTCTAAAAACACTGGTAAGCAGACACCCATTGTTAAATAACTAAAGATCTGCATATTGGCTTTATCCAAATTAATTTTGTGAAACACCTGTTTGATGTAAGTGAACCCTATTGTACTATAAATAACAATTACAGTATACTATTTCGATTTCATAATATACTATGCAAATGTTTGATACTTGTGATGGTTAAACCCATGGGAGTGCAAACTATGACTAGAGGTTCATAGGTGGCACTTTAAAGCGAATAAACAGTGTGACCTATGGTTAGAGGGTGTGACTCCCATAGGATGTATTTTAAATAAACAGTGTGACCTATGGTTAGAGGGGGTGACTCCCATAAGATGTATTTTAAATAAACAGTGTGACCTATGGTTAGAGGGTGTGACTCCCATAGGATGTATTTTAAATAAACAGTGTGACCTATGGTTAGAGGGTGTGACTCCCATAGGATGTATTTTAAATAAACAGTGTGACCTATGGTTAGAGGGTGTGACTCCCATAGGATGTATTTTAAATAAACAGTGTGACCTATGGTTAGAGGGTGTGACTCCCATAGGATGTATTTTAAATAAACAGTGTGACCTATGGTTAGAGGGTGTGACTCCCATAGGATGTATTTTAAATAAACAGTGTGACCTATGGTTAGAGGGTGTGACTCCCATAGGATGTATTTTAAATAAACAGTGTGACCTATGGTTAGAGGGTGTGACTCCCATAGGATGTATTTTAAATAAACAGTGTGACCTATGGTTAGAGGGTGTGACTCCCATAGGATGTATTTTAAATAAACAGTGTGACCTATGGTTAGAGGGTGTGACTCCCATAGGATGTATTTTAAATAAACAGTGTGACCTATGGTTAGAGGGTGTGACTCCCATAGAAGATATTCTACACAAGTGGTGTGACAGTACGGTTTATGACTTAAAAATCATAGGAAGCATGATAAAAGGTTAGACAGTGTGAGTGTGGTCGTATGAATGAGAGTGTGAATGATAAACCAGTATACCTTGATAGAAAACTAATTGGGAATCAAAGACGTCTGTGCCTGTCCAAACTGTATAATTTGGGGATAACTGTTGGGTTTGTGGTTGCTTAAACCATATAACCCGTTAATAACAATTAGGAACATAAAGCTAAAGTGATGAATGACTAGTGTGACTGAACTGAAACGTTTGAGCTGATATGATTGAACTGTGGCGTTTGGTGTTAGACATAGCATAATACTGGTTTTAGGTGCTTGGGTTGAGGCTTTTTTGTTGATTATTTGATGTAGCGTTTGATGTTTGACCCTGCAAAATACTGGTTAAACAATTAGACTGAAATAATTTGGTTTATCGTTGAAATATAAATATGCACCAGCTTTGACTAATTAGGTGGGAGTGATTTGATTTAAATGGATGGACTAAAGTGCTTTGAATAACGGCAGAATATTGGGAACACTAAAACGAAAGCAGCTCTTCAAAGGAGCCTGCTCCCACCCGAGCACTGGAGAGAGAGTTGCGAGGGGAGGGGCTGGAGAGAGCGAAAGTGTGGCTTTTGGAGCCAGGAAAGACTGGAGTTTGCTGGGAACACCACGGGGTGATTATTTGAGAGGTGCATGTGGGTTTCTGACGAGGGATGAGATGGGTGAGAAAGTAGAGAATATTTACATTTGCATTTTTGGTGATTTGGCAGACGCTCTTGTCCATAGCGACTTGCAGGAGCGATTGGGGTTGAGTGCCTTGCTCGAGGGCACATCGGCAGATTTTTCGCCTGGTCGGCTCGGGGATTGGAACCGGCGACCTCTCGGTTGTTGGCGCGGCGCTCTTGATCACTAAGCTGCCTGCCGCCCCATATGAGTTTAAGGTTGTGGCGTTGTTTGATCATGTGATAAGGTTTAATTGCTAATCGGACCATAACTAATGTGGTTATGGAAGTAATGTATAGGTAGGGGAGAGCCAATAGGGGCCTCCATTGAACTATTATGGTTTATTTGGCATTTCGGTGGCATGATGCGAAGTCAACGGCTGGTGTGGGTGGTGACCGGATGCTACTGAGTATTTAGTTTGGTAATGTTGAATGGACTATTTGTAGCGTGTTTTGGGGTTAAATAGAAAAACTAACTTATTCAATAGGGAATCAAAGGGAGAGAGAGTTTTTTGCTGAGGTGAAAGCTACTGCGATTTTCATTTGGTGACGTCACTTGCTCTATGAACTGGGAGTAGTTACTTTGAGAGCATCGCAGATGGTGTGGAGTGACTGGCGATGTCCCTGGTTCGAACACAGGTAGGGACAGTAGACAAAGCTTTCGCAGTGGGGCTATATACCTAGATTACTGTGTGGATTGAGAAATGTGAAAGGTTGAATTAGATAGCTTAAATAGAAGTATTCTAGAAAAGTCTATGAAAATATGTTATAAGGTTACCATGCGCTCTCCCCGAAGGAGCAAGGGGAGGGTGAGAGACAGTACAGTTCAGATGGTAGGAACATCATTAAATGTATGCTAATCAACGATAGCAAGTATTTGTTTTATTAATTAGGCCATAATCAGAGAGAACAGTTAAATAAATTGAATAGCGAACTGAAATGGTTTAGCGGGAAAATATAAATTTTTGGTACATTTTAGAACGATAATGTATTTTGGTTAAGTGGATGCAAGTGACATTGGCTGTTGTGATGGGGGAATAGCGCCAGCCTGTGGTGGGTTCTGGATTTGTTACATAAACTTATATTTTAAACTAAAGTGATGGAATAGGCTACAATTATAACATTATCAGAAAAAAGACACAATTTAATGTGAAATAGTTATTACAATTATTATCATTGATCCAGTAATGATATAAGGATAGTAGAGGAAGGCAGGGGATTTAATCTCATTTAGGGAAGTTATATTAGGAAGAAAATACCATTAAATGAGGGAACATTTGATGTAACCGTGATTGTATTGGCTAAAAACTCAAATATGACATTTACAGGGGGGACAGGAACAATAGAAGGGGAGACAGATTTTCCTAGGGGGTTGAACAAATAATTGATAATGGATCATTTGAGATGAGATCACATGTAGCTGAGTTAGGGTAATCAATTAAATAATAATTGTATACTCTAGGAATTTTGAGTGGTTTTATAGATTAGTTATGAGGAATTAGATTGATACAAACAATTATTGATGGGTTAAGACTGGGGATATCTGTATCATGTTTTGTGTGTACTCCCATCTTTAGATTATAACCAGGAGAAAGAGATTAGCTCATCTCGTTGGAATGTTGCCAAGGGCTAGGGGAGCAGTAGTGAAGTTAGGCAGTATTTAGGTCATAAAAGTGAGCTACCAAATTAAGGCCTGGCTATTTGTGGTTGTTGTTTTTCAAAATTGGGTTTTTCAAACAAAAAACAACACACCTAGTATGATGTTTATAAAGCCTTGTTGTTTCAATTTTGGGGGGGTTTCAGCAGGTCAAGGGTGATAGGTCTTAGAGGAGCACACAGTGAATTTTATGGAGTTTTTTAGCTTTTGGCTGAGTTTGGGGTATATATGATTTCTTATGAGAATGAATGTCATGAGGACTTAATGAACACTTGGGATAACTAACATTTATGAAATATTTAGAATAATGGTAATGTTTAGTATACTATGGGATTAAACAGTTCGTTAAATGATTTCAATTGCCTCTGAACTCTGTTTTAACATGGAGTTATTTTAAACATCCACACTAGTAAATTCTAAAGGCATGAGAGGAGGACTTTAAGATAGTTTATTTTACTAAGTTGAGGGTAATTTGTAATACTGTGCAAATTGTGAAGAAGATTATAGTTTGGTAATAATATATTTGATTTGAACCATTAAATAACAGAAGACAGAGTGGAGGGATGGCAATTGGATAATGAATTACCAATATTACCTAAGTGATTGTTTAGGTAGGTAAATAATATTAAAATTTAATAGACACATGGGCAAATCATGTGTCAAATGGGGGATGGATGGTATGGTAGGAGATGGTAGGATTAAATAATAAATGTATACGAAGGAGAGGACAAAATACTTAAAGAAAAAAAAAAAGATTAGAAATTGAGAGCTGAACATGTATGTGTGAAGATAGTTTATTAACCACACCCGTATGTCAGAGGTTTTGTGCCCCACAGGTGAACTAAAGGAGAAGGTGACCCACTCTATCTAACCAGGAGACTGAAGCAGGCCTGGCGGGAAAAGCCCTACCAAGTACTGCCTTTGCCAGCAGAATAGCTGAGAGATCCATCTGGGTGCATGTCACTCACTACAAAAAGGTAAACCCAGCTACACCTGACGAACAAACACAGAGTTAGGAGAAAGAACCGATCACCACTAGGGCTCGGGGGTTGGCTCCTTAACGAAGATTCCCTTACCCTGTCTGATCATCCCTGTGTGAGTTCGATAGAAGGTGAAGCAATGGGTTGGCCTCTGGCGTCTGACATGTTCTCAGGGCGAGGGTGGGGATTCACAGGTCTCCCGACGGTAGGTAGCTGTCTGATTGTGGGGGCAATATTCCTAACACACACGGACCCTCCTGTTTCAGCCAGAAGTGGTAGTTAACCTAACACAAGTTGAAAAGGCATAGGAGACAGCTAGACGTAGGGAAAGGGGAAATACTAGGGACTTTAGGGAAGGACATCACCATATGTATGTCACCATGTACATCCTGGGACTATGTAGTTGCTTATACCAAGCGGGGGGGGGATATATCAATCTCCATACACAGTTTAGGGACAGGTGTAGTATTGTGAAAGTAGGGAATTATCAGAAATGGCAGTGCGACCCATATGAGGGTAGGTACTGTCTGAAAGTCTGAATTATGCTAAAACAGATTACAGACCTGACAAGTGAGATATCTTCTTCAACTGGGGCACCCTATAGAGTAAACCTCTCTGAGGGAGGTAGTGAGACAGTGCAAACTATAGACCTGAAGGAAGTAGTACAGATGGAGACGGAGTAAATAGATTTTAACCTGTGGTTGGAATGGATTCAGTATACGGTCTAAAGAGGACTGTTATGCCTGTAGGACAGCCAAACCAAGGTTAACAACTACTCCGTTCCCCTTGACAGGCTTTGACTCTCTGTCAGGTTTATCCTCCATGCAAGCCACCTGGGAATGTGGTGAAAGAGTCTTATGGTAACTTGCACTATCTGTTTCCCCCGATAACAAAGTCATCCCGACCTGGGTTGCCTCAGTTTGAAGTCACAGGGGATTCTTATTGTTTTTCTAGGACTAATAAGATAGGATACAGGGTAGGGCATCTTAGCTCCTGCTTCCACACAGATAATGTCACAACTAAAATAGACCATGACTAAGCTCTCCTCTTTGTTGCAGCCAGAGGATTTTAGGAACCAAAACCAGGCCCGTGCTGACATCTGATGATTGTGTGGTGATAACTGATTGTGAACTCACCTACATACGCAAACAATCAAACGTGTCAGAGACTGGTGAGTTGTCACATAGAAAGTAGGACCTCCTCCTGGGATCCTTTGATGAAAGGATATATATTGATGGGATAGCAGTACCCCGAGGGGTTCCAGAACAATTCAAAGCTAGGAATCAGATCGCAGCTGGGTTTGAATTAAGTATTTTCTGGTGGTCAACAATTAATAAAAATGTAGATTGGATAAATTATATTTAATATAACCAGCAAAAGATGTATTAACCACACTCGTGATGCAATAAAGGGATTAGCTGTGCAGACAGCGGCAACTAGCTTAATGACATGGCAGAATAAAATAGCTTTAGATATGCTTGTGGCTGAGCGGGACGGGGTTTGTGTTCTGTTTGGATATATGTGCTGTACTTTCATCTCCAACAACACAGCACCGGACGGGTCCGTGACCAAAGCGCTTCAGGGACTCACCACGCTGGCGAACGAACTGGCTGAGAACTCTGGTATTGATAGCTCCATAAACGGTTGGTTTGATAACATATTTGGTAAATGGAAAACTATTGTTGTAACTATTCTGGGTGAAGTTATAGCTTCTATGGGTATACTTGTTCTTTGTGGATGTTGTCTTATTTCCTGTGTCTGAGGGTTGGTGAGAAAAGGAGATGGAGAAGGTGGTTTCCAAACAGATGGTGAGATACGGCCCAATCCCGGACTCCGACCTAAGGAATGAAGGATATGACCTACCAGACTTGGAGGAGTGACACTCTAGAGGGTGTCTAAAGGGGGCCAAAATTTACTTCCCTGTTGGTGTTTTATGTTTTAATAATCTTATGTTTTGTGTTCTATTAATCCTGTGTTTTATGCTTTATTAATCAAGTTAACCATTGGGAATGTTTGTCTTTCCTTATGTGAAGGTTTGAAGTGCCTGGGTGACTTGTAGCCAACCGTTTGCAAGTTGGGTGTAGATGGAAGGACTGAAGGCCTTTTATTATCAAATAGTCTATTAATAAAAGTGTCATTCTTTTTGTTTGTATTGTATTTTAATGAGTGACACCCTAGAGGGTGTCAAAAGGGGGATTGTTGGGTTCTATTTTTCTCATAATTGGATCTGTATGTGATGAATAGCTTAGAAGGAATGCATTAATGAGGAGCATAGGTTTGAACTGTACTGATATAAATTGTTTCACATAACAGGCTGTGATTCATGTAAGGAACGTTAGGGGTAGGACAGATAAGACTTGTATTTCTTACAGATACGAACACTCTCTCTTTGTTGTCTGTGAAACTGTCCTTGAACATGGGTACATGGAGTACAGATTGGAGGGGTGTCTTTTGGGTGCTGACTCCACAGGTTATTATGATAGCAACTTATGCCTGGGAACGGTGGAGCGCCAAGGGGTGGGACTAACCCGTGCACCAACGGATTGGCTGAGTAAAGTCTAAACCACACTCAGTCCTTTACTCTGATTGGCCAACAGAAGAGGTGGGAACTCTCTGTCAGAGTATTTGAGAAAGAACCTGTAAACAATGTTTTAGTTCTCTGAGTGCCCTGCGTGGTATTTCAGTGGACCCGTATATACAAACCTTCATACTTATCATACATACATTTTGCATATAATAAATTAAGCTTGGATTGAAGATCTCATGATTCTTATTCCAATACCAGATTTGAATTACGCATGTTGGATTTGCTCCAAACATAACGCTTTGTATTCAGGATATTCTTTTGTATTCAAGTTTGAATGGCTTTTCCATCTTAAAAGGGTTTTAGAAGGAGTAGCGTTCCAAAGAATAAAGATACAGGTCAAAGATTGGGAGTGTGACTGAGGAAGTCACACTAATAATGATTTATTACAGACAGAAATATACACATTTAGAGAAGCAGATATTTAAATGTTAAAATGTTTGACTTCTTCAGGTTGTTTCTCGGGATCCCCTCCTCTCTCTAAGTGCAGGCTGCTGTAAGGGTATTGTTTCGGTGCCTGGAATAGAGAACAGGGATTACCTAACAGGGGGCATCAGACAGGATCTACCTGTTCACCTTTCCTACAGAAGAGGACATTTGATTTTTTGGGGGGGTTTCTTTAACAGGTGTTTGGTGACTATGTGTGTGAGAAAGGTGCACAATGGCCTTCAAGAAATACCAGAGAGCCATCATAATAAGGAAATGAAATAGGAAAATATAGTGGAATATGATAATTGTTCTTCAGTTACCAATGCATGTCTTCTCTCTATTGAATTGGTAGCAAGGCTAGGAAACAATGAAAAAACACTAACAGCAGTAGCACCATCTCCAACTCAGTGTACACCCGTCATTAAAATGTATTCAAAGGATCAGATCTGTTGCTCCAACTTAAATCCAATTTTTGTGTCCACGGGACACATATGAGGGGTAGACCCAAAGGCTGTTATTGGACAAGTCCTTTTCAATTCCAGATGTCATAGTAAAAGGTCTTGAGATACCAAAATGGAAAGGGTTTCAATACAACAGGAAAGCATATATTTATATTAACTTCTGGTCTGTGACACCTTAGGGGTTACACCAGCGATTACAACCGAGACAAAGACTGTGATGCTTTCTCATTGCAATACTTACCACAGGCTGGTAAGATGGAAACTTCTCCCCAAGGTAGAACATCAGCAGCATGAATCCAACGAAACCAAACAGATGTTTGCACATCGTGTGCCAGTCAACAGGGCTGGGCGACGTGTCCACTCGATTCCTGATGAACATGTCAAAATCCCAGTGGATCTAGAAAGATAAAATGCAACAGGTGAGAAACCACTGAATGAGTAAGGGAAATACATGCGCAATGAGCAAATGATGATTAATAGCTTACACACATTGACGTAATGCCATTAAAATGTTTACGTACATAAATGTACAGTTACAGAAATCAAGTGGTGTACTGTGAACAATATATAGTAGGGCTGTGACGATACCAGTATTGCAATATTTTATGGCAAAAAATGTACACGAAGCAGCTCAAACTCGTTGGTACTTTAAAAACCTGCTGTATGTAAAATATTGTGTGCTATAGCTTGGGAAATAAATGTGACTCTGGATGACAACATTAGGGCTGTTTTCCAAAAGAACTTAATCCACTTCATGTTTTGTTTTCTTGCCACGATACTAAACGAGTTTTGGGATACTGGTATCGTCCCCGACCTAATATATAGTCTTAGTCAGTCGTGTTGTCACGATACTAAACGAGTTTTGGGATACTGGTATCGTCCCCGACCTAATATATAGTCTTAGTCAGTCGTGTTGTCACGATACTAAACGAGTTTTGGGATACTGGTATCGTCACCGACCTAATATATAGTCTTAGTCAGTCGTGTTGTCACGATACTTGTAGGCATGATTTTTTTTTATATATAGATACACACTGAAAAAGAAATATTAAACAACATGCAACAATAAAATATTTTATTAAGTTACAGTTCATAAGGAAATCTGTCAATTGAAATAAATTCATTAGGCCATAATCTATGGATTTCACATGACTGGGAATACAGATATGCATCTGTTGGTCACAGATACCTTTAACAAAAAAAGGTAGTGGCGTGGATCAGAAAACCAGTCAGTATCTGGTGAGACCACCATTTGCCTCATGCAGCGCGACACAGCCCCTTCGCATTGAGTTGATCAGGCTGTTGATTGTGGCCTGTGGAATGTTGTCCCACTCCTCTTCAATGGCTGTGCGAAGTTACTGGCTATTGGCAGGAACTGGAACACGCTGTTGTACACGTCGATCCAGTGCATCCCAAACATGCTCAATGGGTGTCATGTCTGGTGAGTATGCAGGCCATGGAAGAACTGGGACATCTTCAGCTTCCAGAAATTGTGTACAGATCCTTGAGACATGGGCTGTGCTGAAACGTGAGGTGATGGCGGCGGATGAATGGCACGACAATGGGCCTCAGGATCGCATCACGGTATCTCTGTGCATTCAAAACGGCCATCAATAAAATGCAATTGTGTTCATTGTCCGTAGCTTATGCCTGCCTGCCCATACCCCCACCCATGGGGCACTCTGTTCACAACGTTGACATCAGCAAACCGCTCGCCCACACGACGCCATCTGCCCGGTACAGTTGAAACCGATATTCACCCGTGAAGAGCACACTTCTTCAGTGTGCCAGTGGCCATCGGAAGTGAGCATTTGCCCACTGAAGTCAGTTACGACACCAAACTGCAGTCAGGTTAAGACTCTGAGGACGACAAGCACGCAGATGAGCTTCCCTGAGACGGTTTCTGACAGCTTGTGTAGAAATTCTTTGGTTATGCAAACCCCCAGTTTTCATCAGCTGTCCGGGTCGCTGGCCAACATTCAATTATCTGGCAACAGCTCTGGTGGACATTCCTGCAGTCAGCATGCCAATTGCACGCTCCCTCAAAACTTGAGACATCTGTGGCATTGTGTTGTGTGACAATACTGCACATTTTAGTGGCCTTTTATTGTCCACAGCACAAGGTGCATCTGTGTAATGATCATGCTGTTTAATCAGCTTCTTGATATGACATGTCAGGTGGCTGGATTATCTTGGCAAAGGAGAAATGCTCACTGACAGATATAAACCAATGTGTGTAACAAAATTTGAAAAATAAGCTTTTTGTGCATATGGAACATTTCTGTGATCTTTTATTTCAGCTCGTGAAACATGGGACCAACATTTTACATGTTTCGTTTATATTTTTGCTCAGTGTAAGTATTGTGAGAGTGGAGACTGTATCGTCACTATTAGTCAGTCAGTGTATAGAAATATACCCCATCTTACCACCTCTCCCCAGTTCCTCCTCCATCTTACCACCTCTCCCCAGTTCCTCCTCCATCTTACCACCTCTCCCCAGTTCCTCCTCCATCTTACCACCTCTCCCCAGTTCCTCCTCCATCTTACCACCTCTCCCTAGGTCCTCCCCCATCTTACCACCTCTCCCCAGTTCCACCTCCATCTTACCACCTCTCCCCAGTTCCTCCCCCATCTTACCGGCTCTCCCCAGTTCCTCCTCAGGTCAGGGTGGTCCCAGGAATACCAGGGGTCTCTCTCATGCTGGGATCTGTCTGGCAATTTTGGATAGTCTCCATACCTACAGAAACACAATACAACAGGAAAACAGTCCATAGGTGAATAACCTTAGGTAATGCAGAAATCAGGAAATGTTAAAACTCCTATTGCTGTCCAATATTGGCTCTCATACCCTATATAGTGCATCCCATAGGGATATCAGTGAGTTCAACCCACAGGTTGAATTACCAAATCAATTTGCTAGTTGTTTGGCAAAGAAACATAGCTCCTGCTGTGATGGGGTGGTTATAGAGGAAAGGAAAACAATGGCGTGTCCTTCCTTCTCCATGGTACCCAGCTTCCTTACCCCTCGCCATTATCGGGGATTGGTTCATAATCCTCCACCCTCATGTTGTACTTCTTTGCTGCTGCTGCTCTCTCCTCGGGAGTCTTGGGGTATGGACCTGGCAGCATGCCCTTGGAAGGTCCAGAGGCTATACAACATTTGGAAATTAGTCAATACAGTACCATTTATCCCTATGATCAACCAGAGTGTGATTGTCAGCTAGCTAAGTAGCCGTTTGAGAGTAACGTTAGGAATTGAACAAACAAAAAAACTACCTAGCGTAGTTAGCACAAGTTATCCAAAGACAGTAACGTTGGCTGGCTAGGTAAACGTTTATGGGATCATCTAGCCTCATATTTTATCGTAGATAGCTAGCTACATGGCATATTATTATTATTACATACTACTGAATAAAGCTTGTACTGACGTTAGTAAACAACTGAACGAGATGCAGCTCTGTTGTTAGCAAGCTAGGCTAGGTCAAGGTTAGCGAAACTCTGCCTTGCATGTTCTAACTTCCATTCCAACTTGATGCAGGCATTTTGCATTTGTACAACGATATCGCAGAAAGAAAAGAAAAAAAGATCCATGAACCAACCTGCTCTGACTTGGGAGAGAAGCGCCGAGAAGCCTGGCCGTTTCCCATTGGAAAGAGCTCGAGCCCAATTTCTGAAACCCACCGCAGCCATGTTCAGTGGTCGCGGTGACATTGAACAGTGAAATACGCATGCGTACCGTGATAACTACCGGAAAATCAAATGTTGATTTTTTTATATTTTCTTCTTCTGGATTTGGTGGGCGGATCGCATCCAACTTGTACGTGCATACACCGCCACCTACTGCACTGAAGTGATAGGCCAGTCACAGCCAACCTATATTACATTCTCTTAATTAGTCCTGTTCCTCTAAGAAAGTGAAATATAGCTCTAGACAACACCGCCTACACTCATTAAAAACCCACTACGGTCAAATACTTTGACCGTATTTGCTCCTGCACCATGCCAACGGCCTGGGAGGACGGGACACCACCCCTCAACACACCCTGTAACTCTTCTGAAGTCAAATCTCGTATACCCAAATACATCTCTGCATAAACATTGCACCTGAAACAACGCAGTGGATTCGCCACTAAAGCTCTAACAGGTTAACTGATATATCCTAACATGACTTTGTCGGGTAAAGACTCTGACTCAAAAGGCCTGACAGTGACTCCTCTGTTTCACCACCCTCCCCACCGGGTCTGCGACGCACCAAACGGCGGACGTCACAAACACCAGGAATCCTCAACTTCAATTGCTCCATCTCCACACGTATCGCTACCCCAGAAATCACTCCTTTCAATAGTGCCCTGTTCCTAAGAGCAAAGCAAGAAACAGATCTTGACCGAAGTTACGTGACACAGAGCACCTGCTCCCTCTTATCAGAAGAGACACAAACAAATATCACAAGTCCACTACAGGTTACCTTCACTCATTCAACTGCCCCCAACTCCTTTCTCACCCACCCTGAAACCACAAATGGACCCGACAAAAGGCAAGGGTCCACTTTCTCCAAAAATGTCACTCCTACTGGACCAGATTCTTCTTTATCATGTCCAAACTCGGTGGTCCTCACCGCAGGTACTTCATCCTCAACCTCGTCAGGTTCCATCTCTGAGCTACTGGAGGACATATCCCTCTTTTTGCACTTGACGCCAACTTTCCTGATCACACCTGCCACCACATTTAATTCAACCTCACTGTCGTCACGTTCAATTTCCTTCTGTAGCTTTTCCAGAGGTTCTGTGCTATCCTCCATTCCATATTCACTCAAAACATGTTCCACTTTTCTCATTTTTTGATTGTCTGACATCTTATCACCTTAAAAAAATGGGTATTTTTTTCTGAATAGCAGTCTCTTTGATCAGAAAAACGTCAAAGTATAGAAATGTCAAACATAAAACTATCCAAATCATGAATTGTATTTTATCATCACACATCCATAAAGTGCTCAGTTAAATTGTGTATATTCTTTATGTATGGTATATCATTCCATACAAGCAGGTTTGAGTTTCTATGAGTCTGGAGACTCGGTTTTTCCCCTACTGTAGCCTACAAATAATGTTTTAACAATGTTAAACAATAAAAATGGACAACTTATTTTAAGATTTCAGGCAAAATATTTATTCACTTCCTCTGTTTTGCAACAATAACAAAGGGAGTAGTTACATTGAGAGCATGCTGATTACATGCCTACTGATCACCAACAAGGGCTGGAGGGATCTGATACTCTGATAGGCCTACTGATCACCAACAAGGGCTGGAGGGATCTGATACTCTGAGTGAATGCACTGAAACTCAGAGTCCTTCTCCCTGCTCCATCAGATCCAGCTCAGCTGCATTTAGTCTGCATTTACTGAGAGATCGTCACTCTTCCTCTGCTGGCGAAGGACCCACTTTCTTGACAGCCATAAAGGGAACAGATGGCTCCATTTATAGAAGGCTTGCGATGTCTTTCTCCACGATCTCAGGAGGGCCATGAAGTTCATAACTGGGGAAAAGGAGAGGCCATTATAAAGTATTTTCAAATCTTGTTATTTGTAAACGAATTAACGAATGAATTATATGAATGCATGATTGATACATTTATTATACTGTCAAGTCATTTTTTCTTCTTCTTCGTGTGATTAACTTACCGTCTGAAAGGCACCCCTTTAGAATCGATTAGAAACTTCTCAAAGTTCCAGCGAATGTCATTGACTTTGATGGGTGACCAGTATAACTTCTTTATATCTCCTATGACAGGGTTCACATAGGGCAAAGACTCCTGTTGTAGAAGACATGAACAAAAGCTTTTAGTGAGGTCTGGAAGTCCATAAGGTATTCAACTTGACCCTAGAGTGAGGTACATAATAGTGCATAAGGACATGTCAAATATTCTACCACGTAGCCATCAATCTAGTTTGATGTGTGACTGTGCTAGTCCATTAAACATTTATGCTAGTATGAAAAATGTATGTACTCACTAAAAAACTGTAAGTCGCTCTGGATAAGAGCGTCTGCTAAATGACTAAAATGTAAAATGTACCTTGAGATAGGCGAAAAGAGGTTCTTCATTCAACCCGTTGACCTCGATCTTGCCAAACACAGGGAACTTGGGGACAAACCCCCCACCTGGCCTTACATACTTGAGAAGGTTGAGGGTTTCATGATTTCCCTCTGAAGACACAACAACAACAAATACAACAGAACAGTAAGCTTATTAGTTCTGAAACAGAGACATTTAAAAAACAAAATGGTCTCGTCATCGTTGTTCCACATGACAAACAAGCATACTATGGTCCTACACATGAGTGTTTTGATACTTAGCATTACTCCTGGAGACAAAGTAGGCCTATAAGTTACAACAGATCAAAAACACTTATTGTTATTTCAAAAAGACTTACCAGGTGCCTGAAGACCAAACTGATTGCAGGAGAATCCCAGGACAGTGAAGTTGAGGTCACCAAACATTTCCATGAGTGCATTCATTCTGTGGTACTGTTGGATGACCCACAGAATTAGAACACCACCTCAACATTCCCCTTGGAGAACAAAAACATTCCCCTTGGACTGACTGTAAAATATCTCTAATACTACAACACAATTAGGCCTATGTTCGCTGACCAGCATTAGGCTTTTAGCCTGTATAGGCTAGCACCATGAATCATCATTAGCCTACCTCCTCTATTGTTGACCCTCAGAAGGTGGCCATGTTGACAACGAGGAGCACCATGCCCCTGTAGTCACTGAGAGGAACGCTCTGACCGTCCAAGGTCTCAGCGCTGAAATCATAGATTGATTTAATGCACGCCATTATAGGATATACTTCTTATTTTAGCTTGTAGCCTATATCCAGAGCAGGCAGTCAGGAGTGGGTATTCACTCAGCCACCCTGTTGGTCTTCCTCATTCAGGGAACCATAACTCTAGGCTCAGCAATTGTTCAGCATGGTTGACTCCATTGTGTCCCTGCCTGCTAAAAGGTGAATTGACAGGATGGTTATTTGTTCAGCAGTTTGCATGGGTATGCAGATCCTGTTAGTGACAGTTAGTCATTGGTTTCCTCTCATTTTTCCACTTGACAGGTATGTAGAAAAGCTATGCATCTATTGGAAATACTGTAGAACCATAGTAAACTAATATTGGTGCTGTTCCTGGGGGTCACTATAGAATAGTCCTCTGTAGCTCAATTGGTAGAGCATGGCGCTTGTAATGCCAGGGTAGTGGGTTCGATCCCTGGGACCACCCATACGTAAAAATTTATGCACACATGACTGTAAGTCGCTTTGGATAAAAGCGTCTGCTAAATGGCATATTATTATTATTATTATAATAGATTATCTATTTTACAATATAAAGAACTATATGGTCAGATTATTGATTATTTTGTACATGGTAGAGAATTAAGTATGATCATCATAACCAAAGCTTAAATGGAATTGGATATTTCATTAATTGAGCCTATTGGTTATTACTGTGTCCAAGCTTGGCCTATACATTTTGTTTTCCATACATAATAAATTGCATTTGTAGAACGATTTTCATTTATTGACATGAATCAAAGCTCTTCACATTGTGAGCCACCATTGGATAATAAAATAATTCCTTCTGATAAAGAACTGATCAAGTCATTCCTTAAACTGACAGTGAGTGCGTATCGGTAAAATGCACATGCGTAGAATGTCACTTGGATCCTAATTTTACTTCATAACGTTCGGTCGTAAATTTGTACCAAAACATTGCACATAATTGTCAAAGACCATCAATAATCATTCCAATGTATCATTTTTTCTCAGCTGTATTTATCCTAAAACAAACACATTTACTGTGATATAGAGTCACTATTCCTGCGCAGAGAGGTTGACTGTGCATTCTGGAACATACCCAGTGTTCGAACCCGGAAGTTCGGGAATACAGCCCAAAAAGCTGAGCTAGAAAGCTTCAACCAAGGCTCACAAGATAGCTACATGTACAACGACAGTTTGTTAGCTATCTCGCATATTTCTGTGGATTCAAAATGGATGCGGAAACAGAGTGTTGCAAGTATGTATTTTGTAAGCACACATGTATTTTTGTTTACAATAAAAAAGTGTCAGCGGAGCTAGCTAACCGTTAGCTACCGTAGCTTGCTACGGCAGTTGGAGAATGCATGCCCTGCCCTGTCTTGCAGAATCATCACATCATTCCTTATGGTTGAGCGAGCTAGCTAACGTATTTAGCCATCAATCTAGTTTGTAGAGCTAGTTCAAACGCGAGGCAGACGTTGCTGTGTGACTGTGCTAGTCCATTAACTTGTTCATCATTTGATCAAGTTTTAAATGTCTGTTGGCAGATGTCACCTCTTGGATTTGCCCTGGGAGGATGTGCTGGTAACACACATCTTCTGCTACCTGCCATTACGCCAGCTGGTGCGGCTACAGAGAGTGAGCAAGCAGTTCTATGCCCTCATCCAGGTGTACCTGGCCAACTGTCGCATCTTTGACCTCACACAGGTAGGCCACACACTATCCATTCTATTTAGTCCAGGATTTCCTTAAAGTTTCTTGTACTGAAATGCTCATACACTATTTAGCCTAATACCCAGTTTACAATCACACTCCTGTAATGTTCCCAGATCGGGCCCAGCCTTCCCAAGGAGGCATTCAGCAACATACTAAGGGACAACAAAGTCCTTCAGAACTTGTCCGTCCAGAACTGCTCCGATTGGGTGACGGACAAGGAGCTGCTGCCTGTGATTGGCCAGAACCAGCACCTGCTGAGAGTGGACATGAGGGGGTGTGACCGGCTGACCCGTCACTCTTTAGTAGCCGTGTCGTTGAGCTGCACACACCTGGAGTACCTAGTCCTGGCCCACTGTGAGTGGGTGGACAGCCTGTCCATACGCAGCCTGGCGGACCACTGTGGGGGCCTGAGGTCCATCGACCTGACCGCCTGCCGCCAGCTCAAAGACGAGGCCATCTGTTATCTATCCAAGAAGTGTGTGAAGATGAGGTCGCTGTCTGTGGCGGTCAACGCCAACATTACAGACGTGTCTGTGGAGGAAGTGGCCAAGAACTGCAGGGATCTGGAACAGCTAGACCTGACAGGCTGCCTGAGGGTTAGGAACAACTCCATCAGGTGCTGTTGTTTTGATACACTGACTGCTCAAATGATTGGTATCATCTCTGTGTGTGTGTGTGTGTGTGTGTGTGTGTGTATTTTGCTAATGTAGGTTATCTATATACTAGTCAGGTTTATATACTATTTAGGTTCTAGTCAGGTTCATATACTAGTCAGGTTCATATACTAGTCAGGTTCATATACTAGTCAGGTTCATATACTAGTCAGGTTCATATACTAGTCAGGTTTATATACTAGTCAGGTTCATATACTAATCAGGTTCTAGTCAGGTTCATATACTAGTCAGGTTCAGATACTAGTCAGGTTCATATACTAGTCAGGTTTATATACTAGTCAGGTTCAGATACTAGTCAGGTTCATATACTAGTCAGGTTCATATACTAGTCAGGTTCATATACTAGTCAGGTTCTAGTCAGGTTTATATACTAGTCAGGTTCATATACTAGTCAGGTTCTAGTCAGGTTTATATACTAGTCAGGTTCATATACTAGTCAGGTTCTAGTCAGGTTCAGATACTAGTCAGGTTCAGATACTAGTCAGGTTTATATACTAGTCAGGTTTGTATACTAGTCAGGTTTATATACTAGTCAGGTTTATATACTAGTCAGGTTTATATACTAGTCAGGTTTATATACTAGTCAGGTTCAGATACTTGTCAGGTTCATATACTAGTCAGGTTGTAGTCAGGTGTATATACTAGGCAGGTTCATATACTAGTCAGGTTTATATACTAGTCAGGTTCATATACTAGTCAGGTTTATATACTAGTCAGGTTTATATACTAGTCAGGTTTATATACTAGTCAGGTTCAGATACTTGTCAGGTTCATATACTAGTCAGGTTGTAGTCAGGTGTATATACTAGTCAGGTTCTAGTCAGGTTTATATACTAGTCAGGTTTATATACTAGTCAGGTTTATATACTAGTCAGGTTCATATACTAGTCAGGTTTATATACTAGTCAGGTTAATATACTAGTCAGGTTTATATACTAGTCAGGTTTATATACTAGTCAGGTTTATATACTAGTCAGGTTCATATACTAGTCAGGTTCATATACTAGTCAGGTTCAGATACTTGTCAGGTTCATATACTAGTCAGGTTTATATACTAGTCAGGTTTATATACTAGTCAGGTTCATATACTAGTCAGGTTCATATACTAGTCAGGTTTATATACTAGTCAGGTTTATATACTAGTCAGGCTCATATACTAGTCAGGTTAATATACTAGTCAGGTCCCATGTAGCTCAGTTTGTAGAGCATGGCGTTTGCAACGCCAGGGTTGTGGGTTCGATTCCCACGGGGGTCCAGTATGGTTCATATGCTAGTCAGGTTCATATGCTAGTCAGGTTCATATGCTAGTCAGGTTCATTTTGTCACTGTTATTCTACTGTCATGTTCCACCTGTATGTCTCGCTCTGGGCTGACACTTTTTGGGTGCAAAACCCACAGTGTTTTACTGTGACATGTTTTAGATCTGCAGTGGCACATCCTCAGTGGCACACCTGTAAGAACCATGTTCATGCTGTGTTTGTCCGACTCTGCAGTCCAGGACGGTTGCAGACTATGTCCTGCTCCGGCTTGCTTTGGATGAAGGGGAGTGGCACTCTACTTTGATATTCACTGGTAATCCTGTCCTTACACCTTTTGGTCCTCTGTGTGTGTGTGTGTGTGTGTGTGTGTTTGTGTGTGTGTGTGTGTGTGTGTGCGTGCGTGTGTGTGTGCGTGTGTGTGTGTGTGTGTGCGCGTGCGCGTGCGCAGGACTGTTGCAGAGTACTGCCCCAAGCTGCAGTCTCTGAAGGTGAACCACTGTCACAACGTGACTGAGTCCAGTCTGGACCCCCTGCGGAAGAGGAATGTAGAGATCGATGTGGAGCCACCACTACAGAGGGCCCTTGTGCTGCTGCAGGTATGAGGGCGGAGGACACGCTCATGTACAATTATTACTGTCATTTAGAAAATCACAATTAGTGTATAATAATAATAATAATCACATATCACCCACACAGTTTTACCACTTGGAAGAACATCCGGTACCCTATACATTTAATGTGAATGGCTGAACACACGCGTTGTCTTGTATTGTTTCACTGAGGCATTGATAAAAGCAATTGTACTGCAAGGACCATACAAACCAAAAAGTCAGTCTGAAATATGTATTGTTGTCTGTCTATCCCTTGGTGCTACTGCAGGATGTGGTGGGGTTCGCTCCCTTCATCAACCTCCAGATCTAGGCTAAGGAACATCTGTATTCTTCCATCCAACCAACTGGAAACGGGTAGGCTAGCTAGGCTAATGAACATCTGTATTCCTCCATCCAACCAACTGGAGACAGGTAGGCTAGCTAGGCTAAGGAACATCTGTATTCCTCCATCCAACCAATTGGAAACGGGTAGGCTAGCTAGGCTAACGAACATCTGTATTCCTCCATCCAACAGACTGGAAACGGGTAGGCTAGCTAGGCTAACGAACATCTGTATTCCTCCATCCAACCAACTGGAGACAGGTAGGCTAGCTAGGCTAAGGAACATCTGTATTCCTCCATCCAACCAACTGGAAACAGGTAGGCTAGCTAGGCTAACGAACATCTGTATTCCTCCATCCAACAGACTGGAAACAGGTAGGCTAGCTAGGCTAAGGAACATCTGTATTCCTCCATCCAACCAACTGGAAACAGGTAGGCTAGCTAGGCTAAGGAACATCTGTATTCCTCCATCCAACCAACTGGAAACAGGTAGGCTAGCTAGGCTAAGGAACATCTGTATTCCTCCATCCAACCAACTGGAGACAGGTAGGCTAGCTAGGCTAACGAACATCTGTATTCCTCCATCCAACCAACTGGAAACAGGTAGGCTAGCTAGGCTAACGAACATCTGTATTCCTCCATCCAACAGACTGGAAACGGGTAGGCTAGCTAGGCTAACGAACATCTGTATTCCTCCATCCAACCAACTGGAAACAGGTAGGCTAGCTAGGCTAACGAACATCTGTATTCCTCCATCCAACCAACTGGAAACAGGTAGGCTAGCTAGGCTAATGAACATCTGTATTCCTCCATCCAACCAACTGGAAACAGGTAGGCTAGCTAGGCTAATGAACATCTGTATTCCTCCATCCAACCAACTGGAAACGGGTAGGCTAGCTAGGCTAATGAACATCTGTATTCCTCCATCCAACCAACTGGAAACGGGTAGGCTAGCTAGCTAGCGCTTCTCCGAAATATTTGAAGCTTTTTGATCTAAATAGCTGTTTATTTTGCAAGTGTGTGCCTATGTATTCATGCAGTATAAATGTTATGTAACTACACATTTCCTGAAGTGTGCACTCGTTCACTTCTCCCTACCTCATCCCCATATTGTTATTTATTTTGCTAATTTGCACCCCAGTATCTCTATTTGCACATCATCTCTTGCACATCTATCATTCCAGTGTTAATACTAATTGTAATTATTTTGCACTATAGCCTATTTATTGCCTTACCTCCATAACTTGCTACATTTGCACACACTGTATATATATTTTCTGTTGTATTTTTGACATTATGTTTTGTTTATCCCCATATGTAACTCTGTGTTGTTGTTTTTAATCGCACTGCTTTGCTTTATCTTGGCCAGGTCGCAGTTGTAAATGAGAACTTGTTCTCAACTGGCTTACCTGGTTAAATAAAGGTGAAATAAAAATAAAATAAAAATAAATATATTTAAAATTATTGGGATAGGTGTAGGTATGTGCTAGACAGAGTTTCCACAATATGTATTATACCAGTAATTACCAGTAAATGCAGTGCATGCTTAGGGAGAAAGGATAGATTATTGGACACTATTGTAATGTTCTGCAGTCTATGTAACCAGCTTCATTGTTTTTATTTTGCAGGTTTTCCTCCACTAGGAGAATGACCTGTTTCAATTGAAACACACCCTGTGTGCTGGGACATCAATTAAAGCAATGCAAGGACAAGCGGTTAACGGATGTATATGGGAAATATATTGTGGAACTTGTCTCTAAGTTATTCCAGTGGTAGGCCTATCGTAGTCTGGTTGTCAGTCTGTTTAGCTAACAGTTGACAGCTCTCTGACTTGCTGGAGGACCCAGTGTTACACCTCCTCACAGTAATATTTTGGGTTCAAGTCTGTTTAGCTAACATTCCATTACTTGTACTCCATGTCATGTGCCACGGAGTACAAAAGAGTGGAATGTTAGCTGTACAGACTTGAACCCAGACCAGGTCTACCATATTCTGGGGAGAAAATATCTCTTTTTGAGTTGATGTTGCAGATTATAATTATGCCCTTATGAAAAGACTGAAGGAAGCCATGCACTTTTTTTTAGTAACGCTGTCTAGGAGTCAGAAAGATTCCTGCGGTATTTCTTTGTGTCTTATCACACTCTAACAACACTAGATGTTCTTGTGATCTATAGCTTTTTAAAAAGGGCCATTCCAACCAAAGGAGAAGACATTGTAACTGTAAGAGCGTGTTGTTGAGTTTGTGTGTGTTTATTGACATGTTACTCTGCTAATTGGATGATACGTACACCGCTAAATGTTTCATTCAGATTAGCAAGGTAAACTTTTTATATTAGGTAGGTAAACGTTTTATAGCGTGTGTTTGCATTGACCTCACATTGACTGAAACTATGCTCTTCTTACAATATCCTTTTTAATGGTAGTTCAGCTGATCAGTTCATGCCCGGCCCGCCATTGTAAAAATGTCATGTTATAAAAATCTGGATGCCATGATCTTGGAATCCTCCTTTTGTCTGTTTTACTTTAGGAAATCTCGTTTTCGATTTGAACGTCTGAAAACATGTAGGCCTAGTTGTAAAACTACATTAGTTCAATAAAGCTTTCTCATACGGAATGCTATGAGGGAGGACACATTTCCGTTGGTTTTTTAATAGTCACATATTACAATCACAGTTCTACATCTTGGAGGAAACATGAGAAGAACATGCAGAGTAAAGTACATTTAATGTGATTGGCTGAACACCCACATTGGTATTGTTTCAATGAGGAGTTTCAGTATTGAAACCTATTTTGAATTGTATATGTAAGGAGGACAATCCAAACATGGCTATCTGAGAAAATCAAATCAAATCAAATACCAAGTAGGTTTCAATACCAAGTACTATCTATAACCTGTGAGCTGTGTTATCTTTGTCTTGCTAGTTATCTTACTACATGATGTCTGCGTGGCAGTTGGGTGGAACAGGACTTCTCTTTGTGTAGCCATAACATTACGACTAGAAGGAATGCTCTCTTCCTGTAACAAACATATGCCAATACATGTGCACGTCGGTGAACTTCAAGTGAAAGGGTTTGAAAAAAAAACGAAGGTGCCGCTGTACTCCTAATTATCCCACAACACTTCACGGCAAATCGAGAAGTGGATATTTTTACTGTCACAATACCCAACCTCCTGACTGTTAATGCAACAGGCTGGGGAGCGGCACAGGGTCAGCATTACAGCCCTACGCTTGTAACAGTTCAGGGGTTAAATGCCTTGCTCAAGGCCACAATGGCAGTAGGGGATGGCACCAGCCCTGTGTCTATTAACTTTTAAATGCTGTGCTTGATTTTGCTTGCCTGGCGCAATGGAATCAATGGAATAGTCCGGAAAGTGCAAACCCCACCCACCCATCTGGCACTCCAGGCAGGCTCAAGCAAACGCTCAAACAACAGGCTGAATGAAATCAACTTGAACTTTAATACTGTTGGTACTATTTCAGCTCTCTGACTTGCTGGAGGACCCAGTGTTACACCTCACAGTAAATAATATGCCAGTAAATATCTGAAGGCAAATGCACAAACACACAGAGACAGTCCTGAGGTAACCAAATACTGTAAATGAGCAATGTTGTATATTTTGAAGTGTTCTTGTGGGTTAGCTAAGGCTTAATGCCTGAGGAGGCAGAGTAGCATATTATTCTGTTGAGAATAGAATGTTGATGCCTGGACAATGTAAAATTCATGTAGAACTGTATCATTTAAAATGTAGGCTTTCTAAATACATCCGCAAGACGTCTTGCCAATTAACAAACTGTCTAAACTGCATCTTCCCAATGCATAATGTCAGATTAATTTTTATATTTTTATTTTGAATATTTTAATCATACAATATGCTTGCAGTGAAGCCGCTGAACATCTAAATGACATTCGTCATCTAACAAACTCCCATCCAGAGCGACCCACAGAAGCAACCAGGGTCAACGCCCTGCTCAAGGGCACGTCGACAGATCTCCCATAAGGTCAAAAACGGGGACCCGAACCAGCGACCCATCAGCCACCGGCCCAAGCTCCCAACCGCCAGGCCACCAGCCCTCCAAGATCCCCCCCCCCCACAGTTCCCCAAAAGCTGCCCTCAACCATCCAAGACACAGTTTCCCCCGAGAAATATAAAATAATTCCATTCCCCACCCCCAAGACCCTGTCCCCAAGCCCCCATTCCCCAATGCACCAACAAAATGAACAAAAGAAAAGACAAAGGAAAACAGAAAACAACAACGCAAAAAAACAAAAGTCATCAAGGACAACAACAATCATAACAGCAAGGCCAACTGAATACGTTTGAGTGCATGTATGGCTCTTTTGACGTGTGTATATGTGCGTGTGTGTGTGTCCGTGTATGTGCACGTGTGTGTATTTTAATGAGAGCGTGTGTATATGCATGTGTACAAACACCTGCACGGCATCAGCTTCAGGCAAACAGTGTCATTCAAACATACTTTTTGCATTTCTACGCACCATATATCTTTCAACTATGCTGTGATGTTTAACATACAATTTGAAAATATCTAATCGAATAGAATCCACAGATTGCGAGTTGAAGATAAATACTTTTACTAAGAGTATTAGTATATTAGTAATTGGCTGACCCGGTCTCTCCAGATATCCACAAACAATACTATTTCTAGGGTCAATTTTAGATTCATGTTATGCATTTTCAGCCATTCCTGAACCTGAGACCAGAAACAGGCTACCTGAGGGCAGTACCAAAACAAATGGTCTATTGATTCTGTATCCTCGCAACAAAATCTGCAGAGCTGCGATGATTGTATGCCCCAAATATTCAACATTTTGTTGCTGGCAAAAATTATGTACAATAATTTTAGCTGAAAAGCACGAAGTCTTTAATCTTGAGTCGTTTTATATATCAATTTGTACACCCTGTACCATGGAATCGGTACATCAAAAATCTCTTCCCAACTATTTTGCAATCTGTATGGCACAGCTGTCAACATCCTGGTCCTCAAATGAAACTGGTATACGTTCCTATTTATGCTATTTTTATTCCTCCACCAGTTTTGATCCTTTATATTGGGCAGACAGACCAGTTCCCTACCTCCTCCCGCTGCCACCTGCCTCCTCCATTTTTGAGGTAATGCTGTAATCAATTGGTTGTAATCTTGGATTGAGCAGACCTTCCCATACAATTCTGATATCTAAATGAAAGACATAACTACCATTCCAATTTACAATATCATTTAAAAACAAAATACCCTTTTCAAACATATTTTCCATAAATACAAGTATTTTATCAACCAGCACATTTGAGTTCAGCCATAATATTTGTTGTAATATTTGTTCCATCTTCTCAGGGGGATGAAATTGAAGTCAGCTCAGCAATGCTTGTTTGAAAAATTGAGATACTTTGAAAAAAAGTTTAATTTTCAATTAATCGAAAATGAGACATGGCAATCTGCACAAAGGCAAAATGGCCATTTATAAAACAATACATTCGCTTTTCTTAGTAATCTACTTGAGAACCATTTAGGGTTCTGTCACAAGTGTAGAGAGGAGGAGGCAGTCGCAGGTTTAGAACTACTGAATTTATTAAAGTACCATAGCTTAAAGCGGGACGAAACCCACAGTGCAAAATATAAAGTACTCAGGAAAAAAAGCAGGAGCAGGAAAGAACAAGCAACATAAACAACGACCGACAAATGACAGAGGGAGTATATATATATATATATATATATATATATATATATATATATATATATATATATATATATATATATACAGTGATAGAGTGGAGATTGGAACCAGGTGTGTGTAATGACGAGACAAGTCCGGGGTTGAAGAGTGAAGGGTGTTTACGGCAGCTAGAAGGACGGCGTGCGCCCACTCCAGAGCCCGGCCCGTCAGCACTGAAATCACCAAGGCCACCTTGTCCCTCTCGGAGGCCGTCCCGGCATGACGTGCAAGGTGGAGGTCACACCGCAGGAGAAACCCCCTACAGTGAGCTGGGGTGCTGTCAAACTGCTCCGGGAGGGGCAGGTGGACGTTGCTGATCGGAACGGGTGATGTAGATTGTGGTGGGGTGGCTGGAACGACCATGAGGAGCTGGGATGGTGGAGGTGTAGCCTGAATTTGGCGTACGGTCCGGATCACCTCGTCCATGGCAGTCCCGAGGTGCTCCAGGCACGAGTCTTGCTGTAGGAGCTGCAGCGGAGAGGTCGGGATGTCCTGCTGCCTCCTGTTTTCTTGGGTCGGTCATTCTGTCACAAGTGTTGAGAGGAGGAGGCAGTCGCAGCTTTAGAACTACTGAATTTATTAAAGCACCATAGCTTAAAGCGGGACGAAACCCACAGTGCAAAATATAAAGTACTCAGGGGAAATAGTATGAGAGATTCCTCTCAGGAAAACAAGCAACATATACAATGACTGACAAAGACAAATGACAGAGAGAGTATATATACCGTGATAGAGTAGGGATTGGAACCAGGTGTGTGTAATGATGACGAGACAAGTCCGGGGTTGATGAGTGAAGGGCGTTCGCCAGCAGCAGGTTCGGCAGCAGCTAGAAGGCCGGCGACGCCGAACGCCTGAGCTGGACAGGAGGGGGAGACAAAGCGAAGGCAGGTTCAAGTAAAACTTTTGGATAAGTGAAGCTTTTAGAGAGAGGTTTACTGCTTTTAGAGTTAATAATCTCAACCCACCCAGTTCATATTCATGATATAGATAGGCACGCTTTATCTTGTCTGGTTTAGCATCACAGATAAAGCTAAATATTTTTTGCTCATATGATTTGAAAAACAAAATCATCATAAGTAAGTGAGTAAACTGAGATATAACTAAGGAGTTAATCAGGGCATTTTTACCTTAAATATATTGGTATTTAGCTCTCCATGGTTGCAGGATCTTGTCTATTTTTACTAGTTTTCTAGTGAAATTCATTCTAGAGAGCTCATTTATATATTTTGTGATATGAATATCAAGTATGTCTACTTCACCGTCAGCCCATTTTATAGGTAAACTGCAGGGTCATGTAAAAGTTGTAGTTTTTAAAGATCCAATACGTAATATTGTACATTTATCATAATTAGGTTTTAGTCCAGAGAGTCCAGAAAAGTTATCTAGATCTTCAATGAGACATTGCAGGGATCTAGCTTGAGGACTTAATATAAAACTTGAGTCATCGGCATACATGGACAACTTTGTTTTTAAACTTTGGATTTCTCATCCTCTAATGTTGTTATTGTCGTATAAATATTTAACTCAAAAGTAGTCAACTCACAAAATATCTCTCAAGAAACTGGAGCTTGTGAATCCAAAAAATTAGACTTTATTGCGTAACAAAGCCGAGCTTGCTCCATGGAACAACTGCTTGCCCTGAACCGGAGCTCTCCTTTCATACCGACACAAATGCATAGTCAACATACATAGTTACTCCTCTCTATGAAAAGAAGGTTAACGACATCCGATCCTCGTTTGTTAAGTCTAATGACACTGCTGGTCCTGCTCACACTGCCCTACCCTATGCTTTGACTTCTTTCTCCCCTCTCTCTCCAGGTAAAATCTTGCGACTAGTGACTGCAGGCCGCCCAACAACCTGCCCGCTTGACCCCATCCCCTCCTCTCTTCTCCAGACCATCTCCGGTGACCTTCTCCCCTACCTCACCTCGCTGATCAACTCATCCTTGACCGCTGGCTATGTCCCTTCCGTCTTCAAGAGAGCGAGAGTTGCACCCCTTCTCAAAAAACCAACACTCGATCCCACTGATGTCAACAACTACAGACCAGTATCCCTTCTTTCTTTTCTTTCCAAAACTATTGAGCGTGCCGTCTTTAGCCAACTCTCTTGCTATCTCTCTCAGAATGACCTTCTTGATCCAAACCAGTCAGGTTTCAGGACTGGTCATTCAACTGAGACTGCTCTTCTCTGTGTCACGGAGGCTCTCCGCACTGCTAAAGCTAACTCTCTCTCCTCTGCTCTTGTCCTTCTAGACCTGTCTGCTGCCTTTGATACTGTGAACCATCAGATCCTCCTCTCCACCCTCTCCGAGCTGGGCATCTCCGGCGCGGCTCACTCCTGGATTGCGTCCTACCTGACCGGTCGCTCCTACCAAGTGGCGTGGCGAGAAGCTGTCTCCGCACCACGTGCTCTCACCACTGGTGTCCCCCAGGGCTCAGTTCTAGGCCCTCTCCTTTTCTCCCTATACACCAAGTCACTTGGCTCTGTCATATCCTCACATGGCCTCTCCTATCATTGCTACGCTGACGATACACAACTAATCTTCTCCTTTCCCCCTTCTGATAACCAGGTGGCGAATCGCATCTCTGCATGTCTGGCAGACATATCAGTATGGATGACGGATCACCACCTCAAGCTGAACCCTGGCAAGACGGAGCTGCTCTTCCTCCCGGGGAAGGACTGCCCGTTCCATGATCTCGCCATCACGGTTGACAACTCCGTTGTGTCCTCCTCCCAGAGTGCGAAGAGCCTTGGCGTGACCCTGGACAACACCCTGTCGTTCTCCGCTAACATCAAGGCGGTGACCCGATCCTGCAGGTTCATGCTCTACAACATTCGGAGAGTACGACCCTGCCTTACACAGGAAGCGGCACAGGTCCTAATCCAGGCACTTGTCATCTCCCGTCTGGATTACTGCAACTCGCTGTTGGCTGGGCTCCCTGCCTGTGCCATTAAACCCCTACAACTCATCCAGAATGCCGCAGCCCGCCTGGTGTTCAACCTTCCCAAGTTCTCTCACGTCACCCCCCTCCTCCGCACACTCCACTGGCTTCCAGTTGAAGCTCGCATCCGTTACAAGACCATGGTGCTTGCCTATGGAGCAGTGAGGGGAACGGCACCTCCGTACCTTCAGGCTCTGATCAGTCCCTACACCCAAACGAGGGCATTGCGTTCATCCACCTCTGGCCTGCTGGCTCCCCTTCCTCTGCGGAAGCATAGTTCCCGCTCAGCCCAGTCAAAACTGTTCACTGCTCTGGCACCCCAATGGTGGAACAAGCTCCCTCACGACGCCAGGACAGCGGAGTCACTCACCACCTTCCGGAGACATTTGAAACCCCACCTCTTTAAGGAATACCTGGGATAGGATAAAGTAATCCTTCTACCCCCCCCCCCCCAAAAAAAAAAAAAAAAACGTAAATGTGCCCTTGAGCAAGGCACTTAACCCTAATTGCTCCTGTAAGTCGCTCTGGATAAGAGCGTCTGCTAAATGACTAAAATGTAAATGTAAATGAATGAATAACATCTTTCAGTATCACATGTTGGCTACTCACGAGGACTACTTGTGCTTCTCTAAATGGGGCCTCTGTATCTTATTAGTGGCGTGACTCAAAAAGTTATGTACATACGTACGTTAAAGAACAATCACACTCTGTATTGACTATATTCACTATCCAGACATACATCTGGAGTACAAATTATCAATCATGTTCATTCTGTTTTACCTTTATCATTTCATAACACATTATAAAACGTATCAATTAATACTTAAACATGGTTTAAACAAGTCATCCGTAACCCATTCTCAACCACATACATTTAAGCATTTATCATTTACCATCCTCCCTGGCCCTTGAGATTATGTGCATGTGGCTATGTGTCAGGTCATAAGCACAAACAAATGATAACACTAGTTCCATTGTTACTCCAATCTCCACACAGCCACAACGAGGAGTTGTATCTCCATCACATGTCATTGACATACCCAGACCAGCTGCAGGGAGTTATGAAAAGCACAGAAATGTCTCTGCTCTGTCTTAACCCTTCAACTGGTTCTCAATCCATAAGCATTTAAGGCATATAGGTGTTTCATTCTACAACATATGTACTAGAAAATCATCCATATTATTTGAACTGATTTTAATAGCTAGCATTTCGATGGCCATAACGAATAGATATGGTGACAGTGGACACCCTTGTTTAACTCCTCTTGACAATTCAAAACTCTGAGAAGTAGCCGCTATTTACTATTTTATACCTGGGGTTGCTATACATTACTTTTACCCATTTTATAAGAGAATCACTGAAATCCAGTCTTACTTTATCTAAGGCCTTTTCAAAATCCGCTATAAATACCAGGCCTGGCTTCTTAGATGTTTCATGTTGTTCTATTATTTAAAGTAGTTGTCGTATATTGTCTCCAATGTATCGTCCATGTAAAAAGCTGTCTGATCAGGATGAACAATACCGTGTAAAACCTTTTTAATTCTGAGTGCAATGCATTTCGCTAGTATTTTTGCATCACAACATTGAAGTTTAAGAGGCTTCCAGTTTTTTTTTATTGACTGATTTGACTGATAGACTGATTTGTAATAGACTGTCATAGCCCCCCCAATTTTTTTTTTTTACATTGGTTGTTGACTACATCACTTTTTCACATGGCAGGGTTGCTAAAATTTCTGATATCAAAATGGGGTTGTGTGCCAAAAAAGTTTGGGAAGACCTGGGCTAAACGCATTAGCTACTCTAGGCTTTAATGATGAACTCAATCTAAGACCTGGGATAAATGCAGTAGTTACCCTTAATGATTAACTCAATCTAAGACCTGGGATAAATGCAGTAGTTACCCTTAATGATGAACTCAATCCAATACCTTTTCTCTGACAGTTATTCATTGGGTTTTTTCATTATAATGTTATTCCATGTTAATTCCACATCTATTTATCTTACAGTGCCTTCAGAAAGTATTCACACCCCTTGACTTCTTTGTCATTTTGTTGTGTTATTAAAGCCTTCATTTAAAATGGTAAAACTGAGATTTTCTTTCACTGCCTACACACAATACCCCATAATGTCAAAGTGGAATTATGTTTTTATAAATGTTTACAAATGAATAAAAGCTGAAATGTATTGAGTCAAGAAGAATTCAAACCCTTTGTTATGGCAAGCCTAAATAAGTTCAGGAGTAAACATGTGCTTAACAAGTCACATAAGTTGCATGGACTTACTCTGTGTGTAATAATAGTGTTTAACATGATTTTTGAATGACTACCTCATCTCTGTACCCCACACATACAATTATCTGTTAAGTCCCTCAGTCGAGCAGTGAATTTCGAACACAGATTCAACCACAAACACCAGGGAGGTTTTCCAATGCCTTCAATGAAATGGTAGATAAAAAAAGAAAAAAAGAAAGCAGACATTGAATATCTCTTTGAGCAAGGTGAAGTTATTAAATACACTTTGGATGGTGTATCAATACACCCAGTCACTACAAAGATACAGGCGTCCTTCCGAACTAAAGCTGCCGAAGAGGAAGGAAACTGCTCATGGATTTCACCATGCAGCCAACTGTGACTTTAAAACAGTTACAGAGTTTAATGGCTGTGATAGGAGAAAACTGAGGATGGATCAACAACATTGTAGTTACTCCACAATACTAACCTAATTGACAGAGTGAAAAGAAGGAAGCCTGTACAGAATAAAAATATTCCAAAACATGCATCCTGTTTCCAACAAGGCACTAAAGTAATACTGCAAAACATGTGGTAAAGCAATTAACTTTTTGTCCTGAACACGAGGTGTTATGTTTGGGGCAAATCCAATACAACATGATTGAGCCCCACTCTCCATATGTTCAAGCATGGTGGTGGCTGCATCATGTTATGGGTATGCTTGTAATCATTAAGGACTGGGGAGTTTTTCAGGATAGAAAATAAACAGAATAGAGCTAAGCACAGCCAAAGTCCTAGAGGAAAACCTGGTTCAGTCTACTTTCCACCAGACACTGGGAGATGACTTCACCTTTCAGCTGGACAATAACTTAAAACACAATTATACACTGGAGTTGCTTACCAAGACGACATTGAATGTTCGTGAAATCTGCAAAATCTCTGAAGCTGGAGACTCTTATCTCCCTCACTAACTTTAAGCATCAGTTGTCAGAGCACCTTACCGATCACTGCACCTGTACACAGCCCATCTGAAATTAGCCCACCCAACTACCTCATCCCCATATTGTTATTTATTTTGCTCATTTGCACCCCAGTATCTCTATTTGCACATCATCTCTTGCACATCTATCATTGCAGTGTTAATACTAAATTGTAATCATTTTGCACTATGGCCTATTTATTGCCTTACCTCCATAACTTGCTACATTTGCACACACTGTATATATATTTTCTGTTGTATTTTTAACATTATGTTTTGTTTACCCCATATGTAGCTCTGTGTTGTTGTTTTTATCGCACTGCTTTGCTTTATCTTGGCCAGGTCGCAGTTGTAAATGAGAACTTGTTCTTAACTGGCTTACCTGGTTAAATAAAGGTGAAAAAAAATCCTAGAGGAAAACCTGGTTCACTTTCCACCAGACACTGGGAGATGACTTCACCTTTCAGCTGGACAATAACTTAAAACACAATTATTCACTGGAGTTGCTTACCAACACGACATTTAATGTTTGTGAGGGGCCTAGTTACAGTTTTGACTTTAATTGGCTTGAAATTCTATGGCAAGACTTGAAAATGTCTGTATAGCATTGATCAACAACCGTCTTGACAAAGCTTGATGAACTTTAAAAAGAATAATGGGCAAATGTCGTACAATCCAGGTGTGCAAAACTCTTAAAGACTTACCCAGAAAGACCCACAGCTGTAATCCCTGCCAAAGGTGATTCTAACATGTATCGACTTAGGAATGGGAATACTTACAGTGGGGAGAACAAGTATTTGATACACTGCCGATTTTGCAGGTTTTCCTACTTAGAAAGCATGTAGAGGTCTGTAATTTTGATCATAGGTACACTTCAACTGTGAGAGACGGAATCTAAAACAAAAATCCAGAAAATCACATTGTATGCTTTTTAAGTAATTAATTTGCATTTTATTGCATGACATAAGTATTTGATACATCAGAAAAGCAGAACTTAATATTTGGTACAGAAACCTTTGTTTGCAATTACAGAGATCATACGTTTCCTGTAGGTCTTGACCAGGTTTGCACTCACTGCAGCAGGGATTTTGGCCCACTCCTCCATACAGACCTTCTCCAGATCCTTCAGGTTTCGGGGCTGTCGCTGGACAATACAGACTTTCAGCTCCCTCCAAAGATTTTCTATTGGGTTCAGGTCTGGAGACTGGCTAGGCCACTCCAGGACCTTGAGATGCTTCTTACGGAGCCACTCCTTAGTTGCCCTGGCTGTGTGTTTCGGGTTGTCATGCTGGAAGACCCAGCCACAACCCATCTTCAATGCTCTTACTGAGGGAAGGAGGTTGTTGGCCAAGATCTCGCGATACATGGCCCCATCCATCCTCCCCTCAATACGGTGCAGTCGTCCTGTCCCCTTTGCAGAAAAGCATCCCCAAAGAATGATGTTTCCACCTCCATGCTTCACGGTTGGGATGGTGTTCCTGGGGTTGTACTCATCCTTCTTCTTCCTCCAAACACAGCGAGTGGAGTTTAGACCAAAAAGCTCTATTTTTGGCTCATCAGACCACATGACCTTCTCCCATTCCTCCTCTGGATCATCCAGATGGTCATTGGCAAACTTCAGATGAGCCTGGACATGCACTGGCTTGAGCAGGGGGACCTTGCGTGCGCTGCAGGATTTTAATCCATGACGGCGTAGTGTGTTACTAATGGTTTTCTTTGAGACTGTGGTCCCAGCTCTCTTCAGGTCATTGACCAGGTCCTGCCGTGTAGTTCTGGGCTGATCCCTCACCTTCCTCATGATCATTGATGCCCCACGAGGTGAGATCTTGCATGGAGCCCCAGACCCAGGGTGATTGACCGTCATCTTGAACTTCTTCCATTTTCTAATAATTGCGCCAACAGTTGTTGCCTTCTCACCAAGCTGCTTGCCTATTGTCCTGTAGCCCATCCCAGCCTTGTGCAGGTCTACAATTTTATCCCTGATGTCCTTACACAGCTCTCTGGTCTTGGCCATTGTGGAGAGGTTGGAGTCTGTTTGATTGAGTGTGTGGACAGGTGTCTTTTATACAGGTAATGAGTTCAAACAGGTGCAGTTAATACAGGTAATGAGTGGAGAACAGGAGGGCTTCTTAAAGAAAAACTAACAGGTCTGTGAGAGCCGGAATTCTTACTGGTTGGTAGGTGATCAAATACTTATGTCACGCAATTAAAAATCATATAATGTGATTTTCTGGATTTTTGTTTTAGATTCCGTCTCTCACAGTTGAAGTGTATCTATGATAACAATTACAGACCTCTACATGCTTTGTAAGTAGGAAAACCTGCAAAATTGGCAGTGTATCAAATACTTGTTCTCCCCACTGTATGTACAGTTGAAGTCGGAAGTTTACATACACTTTGTTATTAAAACTCGTTTTTCAACCACTCCACACATTTCTTGTTAACAAACTATAGTTTTGGCAAGTCGGTTAAGACATCTACTTTGTGCATGACACAAGTACTTTTTCTAACAAGTGTTTACAGACAGATTATTTCACATATAATTCACTGTATCACAATTCCAGTGGTCAGAAGTTTATGTACAGTAAGTTGACTGTGCCTTTAAACAGCTTGGAAAATTCCAGAAAATGATGTTAAGGCTTTAGAAGCTTCTGATAGGCTAATTGACATAATTTTAGTCAATTGGAGGTGTACCTGTGGATGTATTTCAAGGCCTACCTTCAAACTCAGTGCCTCTTTGCTTGACATCATGGGACATTTCCAAACGCCTGAAGGTACCACGTTCATCTGTACAAACAATAGAACGCAAGTATAAACACCATGGGACCATGCAGCTGTCATACTGCTCAGGAAGGAGACACATTCTGTCTCCTAGAGATGAACGTACTTTGGTGCGAAAAGTAAAAATCTATCCCAGAACAACAGCAAAGGACCTTGTGAAGATGCTGGAGGAAGCAGGTAAAAAAGTATCTATATCCACAGTAAAACGAGTCCTTAATCGACATAACCTGAAAGGCCGCTCAGCAAGGAAGAAGCCACTGCTCCATAACCTCCATAAAAAAGCCAGACTACGGTTTGCAACTGCACATGGGGACAAAGATTGTACTTTTTGGAGAAATGTCCTCTGGTCTGATGAAACAAAAATAGAACTGTTTGGCCATAATGACCATCGTTATGTTTGGAGGAAAAAGGGGGTTGCTTGCAAGCCGAAGAAAACCATCCCAACCGTGAAGCACGGGGGTGGCAGCATCATGCTGTGGGGGTGCTTTGCTGCAGGAGGGACTGGTGCACTTCACAAAATAGATGGCATCATGAGGAAGGAAGATTATGTGGATATATTGAAGCAACATCTCAAGACATCAGTCAGGAAGTTAAAGCTTGGTCGCAAATGGGTCTTCAAATTGGCAATGACCCCAAGCATACTTCCAAAGTTGTGGCAAAATGGCTTAAGGACAACAAAGTCAAGGTATTGGAGTGGACATCACGAAGCCCTGACCTCAATCCTATAGAAAATTTGCGAGCAGAACTGAAGAAGAGTGTGCGAGCAAGGAGGCCTACAAACCTGACTCAGTTACACCAGCTCTGTCAGGAGGAATGGGCCAAAATTCACCCAACGTATTGTGGGAAGCTTGTGGTAGGCTACCCGAAACGTTTGACCCAAGTTAAACAATTTAAAGGCAATGCTACCAAATACTAACTGAGTGTACGTAAACTTCTGACCCACTGGGAATGTGATGAAATAAATAAAAGCTGAAATAAATCATTCTCTCTACTATTATTCTGACATTTCACATTCTTAAAATAAAGTGGTGATCCTAACAGGGAATGTTTACTAGGATTAAATGTCAGGAATTGTGAAAAACTGAGTTTAAATGTATTTGGCTAAGGTGTATCTAAACTTGCGACTTCAACTGTATATAACACATTCTTTTTTAATTCTATGTCCAGTAAGAGTTAGATCTGAAGTATGATTCAGCTTTCTACCTGGCCTAGAGCTTGTTCTCTTCCAAGATCTGCCAATATTATGAGTTCCTTGTAAGCCAAACATGGTAGGCCTGAAACGACAGTTACACCTGACCTGGTGCTACAAGCCAGAACAAGCCTGTTTTAAACGTGTTGTTTTGCATATCGATGTGGATTCATCTGGATCATAACAGGCTCATAGTGTTGTGGTCTTTAACGTGATGACAGAGGCTGTGGTCATAGAGCCTTGTGGTCTTAAGAGGCCCATTATACAGTATGCTGGGAACATGGTCAATTAAATACAGTTGTGACGTTAACTCAGTTATTTAATTATCACTTTGTTCATCTTACCAGGTTGGTGGGACATCAATTAAGCAGTGCAAGGACAAGCAGAAACGGATGTATATGCGAAATATATTGTGGAACTTCTCTCTAATTTATTCCAGTGGTAGGCCTATCATAGTCTGGTTGTCAGTCTGTTTAGCTAACAGTTGACAGCTCTCTGACTTGCTGGAGGACCCAGTGTTACACCGCCTCACAGTAATATTATGCCAGTAAATATCTGAAGGCAAATGCACAAACACAAAGAGACAGTCCTGAGGTAACCAAATACTGTATATGAGCAATGTTGCATATTTTGAAGTATTCTTGTGGGTTAGCTAAAGCTTAATGCCTGAGGAGGCAGAGTAGCATATTATTCTGTTGAGAATAGAATGTTGATGCCTGGACAATGTAGAAACCATGTAGAACTGTATCATTTAAAATGGAGGCTTTCTAAATACATCTGCAAGACGTCTTGCCAATTAACAAACTATGTCTATTTTAAATCCACAATGAAAGAGAGGTTGAACAGGCTAGTAATAGGGGTTGCTAAATTGTCTAGCCCAGCTGATTTGTAGGGGTCCAGATTTGGCAGCTCTTTCAGGACATCAGCTATCTGAATTTGGGTGAAGGAGAAGCGGGGGGGCATGGGCAAGTTGCAGCGGAGGGTGCAGAGCTGGTGGCCGGGGTAGTGGTAGCCAGGTGGAAAGCATGGGCAGCTGTAGCAAAATGCTTATTGAAATTCTCCATTATCGTAGATTTATCGGTGGTGACAGTGTTTCCTAGCCTCAGTGCAGTGGGTAGCTGGGAGGAGGTGTTCTTATTCTCCATGGACTTTACAGTGTCCCAAAACCTTTTGGAGTTAGTGCTACAGGATGCAAATTTCAGTTTGAAAAAAGCTAGCCTTTGCTTTCCTAACTGATTGTGTATATTGGTTCCTGACTTCCCTGAAAAGTTGCATATCGCGGTGGCTGTTCGATGCTAATGCAGTACGCCACAGGATGTTTTTGTGCTGGTCAAGGCCAGTCAAGTTTGGGGTGAACCAGGGGCTATATCTGTTCTTAGTTCAGATTTTTTGAATGGGGCATGCTTATTTAAGATGGAGAGGAAAGCACTTTTGAAGAACATCCAGGCATCCTCTACTGACGGAATGAGGTCAATATCCATCCAGGATACCCGGGTCAGGTCAATTAGAAAGGCCTGCTCGCTGAAGTGTTTTAGGGAGCGTTTGACAGTGTATCCTGTAGCTCAGTTGGTAGAGCATGGCGCTTGCAACGCCAGGGTTGTGGGTTCGATTCCCACGGGGGGCCAGTATGAAAAATGTATGCACTCACTAACTGTAAGTTGCTCTGGATAACAGCGTCTGCTAAATGACTAAAATGTAAATGTATCCAGGTCTACATTTAATTTGGTCAGGAAGGATGCTTCTTGGTAAATGGTCTTATTGCAAATTGTCTAAATATATATATATATATACTGTATACATTACCGTTCAAAAGTTTGGTGTCACATAGAAATGTCCTTGTTTTTTAAAGAAAAGCAATTATTTTGTCCATTAAAATAACATCAAATTGATCAGAAATACAGTGTAGACATTGTTAATGTTGTAAATGGCTATTGTAGTGCACAACTGAGAAAGAGGACAAATACATTAGAGTGTCTAGTTTGAGAAACAGGCGCCTCACAGGTCCTCAACTGGCAGCTTCATTAAATAGTACCCGCAAAACACCAGTCTCAACGTCAACAGTGAAGAGGCGACTCCGGGATGCTGACCTTCTAGGCAGAGTTGCAAAGAAAAAGCCATATCTCAGACTGCCCATCTTAATCTTTTCTTTTTATTGGCCAGTCTGAGATATGGCTTTTTCTTTGCAACTCTGCCTAGAAGTTCAGCATCCCGGAGTTGCCTCTTCACTGTTGTGAGGGATAAAGTTCACATGTATTTGTCCTCTTGCTCAGTTGTGTACCGGGGCCTCCCACTCCTCTTTCTATTCTGGTTAGAGCCAGTTTGCGCTGTTCTGTGAAGGGAGTAGTACACAGCGTTGTACGAGATGTTCAGTTTCTTGGCAATTTCTCGCATAGAATAGCCTTCATTTCTCAGAACAAGAATAGACTGACGAGTTTCAGAAGAAAGTTATTTGTTTCTGGCCATTTCAAGCCTGTAATCGAAGCCACAATTGCTGATGCTCCAGAATCTGAACTAGTCTCAAGAAGGCCAGTTGTATTGCTTCTTTAATCAGCACAACAGTTTTCAGCTGTGCTAGCATAATTGCAAAAGGGTTTTCTAATGATCAATTAGCCTTTTAAAATTATGAACTTGGATTAGCAAACACAACGTGCCATTGGAACACAGGACTGATGGTTGCTGATAATGGGCCTCTGTACGCCTATGTAGATATTCCATTAAAAATCAGCCGTTTCCAGCTACAATAGCCATTTACAACATTAACAATGTCTACAGTGTATTTTTGATCTATTTGATGTTATTTTAATGGACAAAAATAATAATTTTCTTTCGAAAACAAGGACATTTCTAAGTGACCCCAAACTTTTGAACGGTAGTGTATATATAACACATATTTTTTTCATTCTATGTCCAGTAAGAGTTAGATCTGAAGTATGATTCAGCTTTCTACCTGGCCCAGAGCTTGTTCTCTTCCAAGATCTGCCAATATTATGAGTTCCTTGTAAGCCAAACATGGTAGGCCTGAAACGACAGTTACACCTGACCTGGTGCTACAGGCCAGAACAAGCCTGTTTTACGTGTTGTTTTGCATATCGATGTGGATTCATCTGGATCATAACAGGCTCATAGTGTTGTGGTCTTTAACGTGATGACAGAGGCTGTGGTCATAGAGCCTTGTGGTCTTCAGAGGCCCATTATACAGTATGCTGTGAACATGGTCAATTAAAGACAGTTGTGACGTTAACTAATTTATTTAATGATCACTTTGTTCATCTTACCAGGTTGTTGGTTTACTGGGAACTAATGAATGATATAGTCTTATATTGGTTTATCTTGTCAGAGAACACGCTGCAGGCCTGACATAACAGTTACACAAGGTTGTCTGGGCCAGAACACGCTGCAGGACAGGTATTGAATTTGCATCATACTTCAGATCCCCCTTCTACCGGATATCGGCAAATTAAACTTAATTATTTCCTACACTCTAAAAAGAAAAGGTTCCAGGAGTATCCTTTAGGGGTTCTTCAAATTGAAACTGTGGGGGGATCCCCTATAAGTTCTTCAAAGAACCCCTTTTATTGGATCCTCGAAGAACCTTTTGAATAACCTTTAGGGGAATTTTTTTGAACTACCCCCCCTTCCCCTATTATAATTATAATAATTATTTTTACAAATAATAATATGCATAACAATAACAACAATAACACAACATTTTAGTTGTCAGTGTTTATTATGATTTTAGTGGCAAAGCAGAATAAACAAATCTAAATATGAGGTAAACTCCCAGCAGAGCCCCAAGTCCAATGGGTACAGTGGGGAGAACAAGTATTTGATACACTGCCGATTTTGCAGGTTTTCCTACTTACAAAGCATGTAGAGGTCTGTAATTTTTATCATAGGTACACTTCAACTGCGAGAGACGGAATCTAAAACAAAAATCCAGAAAATCACATTGTATGATTTTTAAGTAATTCATTTGCTTTTTATTGCATTACATAAGTATTTGATACATCAGAAAAGCAGAACTTAATATTTGGTGCAGAAACCTTTGTTTGCAATTACAGAGATCATACGTTTCCTGTAGGTCTTGACCAGGTTTGCACACACTGCAGCAGGGATTTTGGCCCACTCCTCCATACCGACCTTCTCCAGATCCTTCAGGTTTCGGGGCTGTCGCTGGGCAATACGGACTTTCAGCTCCCTCCAAAGATTTTCTATTGGGTTCAGGTCTGGAGACTGGCTAGGCCACTCCAGGACCTTGAGATGCTTCTTACGGAGCCACTCCTTAGTTGCCCTGGCTGTGTGTTTCGGGTCGTTGTCATGCTGGAAGACCCAGCCACGACCCATCTTCAATGCTCTTACTGAGGGAAGGAGGTTGTTGGCCAAGATCTCGCGATACATGGCCCCTTCCATCCTCCCCTCAATACGGTGCAGTCGTCCTGTCCCCTTTGCAGAAAAGCATCCCCAAATAATGATTTTTCCACCTCCATGCTTCACGGTTGGAATGGTGTTCTTGGGGTTGTTCTCATCCTTCTTCTTCCTCCAAACACGGCGAGTGGAGTTTAGACCAAAAAGCTCTATTTTTGTCTCATCAGACCACATGACCTTCTCCCATTCCTCCTCTGGATCATCCAGATGGTCATTGGCAAACTTCAGACGGGCCTGGACATGCGCTGGCTTGAGCAGGGGGACCTTGCGTGCGCTGCAGGATTTTAATCCATGACGGCGTAGTGTGTTACTAATGTTTTTTTTTGAGACTGTGGTCCCAGCTCTCTTCAGGTCATTGACCAGGTCCTGCCGTGTAGTTCTAGGCTGATCCCTCACCTTCCTCATGATCATTGATGCCCCACGAGGTGAGAACTTGCATGGAGCCCCAGACCGAGGGTGATTGACCGTCATCTTGAACTTCTTCCATTTTCTAATAATTGCGCCAATAGTTGTTGCCTTCTCACCAAGCTGCTTGCCTATTGTCCTGTAGCCCATCCCAGCCTTGTGCAGGTCTACAATTTTAACCCTGATGTCCTTACGCAGCGCTCTGGTCTTGGCCATTGTGGAGAGGTTGGAGTCTGTTTGATTGAGTGTGTAGACAGGTGTCTTTTATACAGGTAACGAGTTCAAACAGGTGCAGTTAATACAGGTAATGAGTGGAGAACAGGAGGGCTTCTTAAAGAAAAACGAACAGGTCTGTGAGAGCCGGAATTCTTACTGGTTGGTAGGTGATCAAATACTTATGTCATGCAATAAAATGCAAATTAATTACTTAAAAATCATACAATGTGATTTTCTGGATTTTTGTTTTAGATTCCGTCTCACACAGTTGAAGTGTACCTATGATAAAAATTACAGACCTCTACGGTTGGTGGTAGTCTCCATACTACATGTCCCAGCCATTGACATCTTTTGTGTTGTGTCTGTTTCAAATTAAAAGTATCCTCAAACAGATCTTTATTTATCCATTGTCAGTGGAAACTAGTATATTTACTGCCACAGACAGTACCTAACCCTCTGAAACACTATTCACCTAACAGGCAATCAAATAATGATTGACAACATGTAAGCTATATTTCAACTGCAAATGTTTATTGAAAAACATAAATACATTTACACAATAATCACTTGCTGTCTTTCAAATACATTGTTAAAGTTGTTGGAATGGTTCTATATAGATCTTTTAGGGGTGTCATATATTCAGCAAGCAATAAAACCCTTTATGGTTGTATCCAGAAAATGTTTTCTAAGAGTAAAGTGAGTGACTGTGTGCATTGAGTGTTGACTTATTTGATGACCTGGAGCGAGATGGCACAGATAGAAAGATTTCTTAAGAATCAATTTACATAAAACAATTTTGTACCAAGATTAGCCAAAAACATGTGTTCTTAGGGAAATGCTTAGGGTGTTGGGGTGTGGCAATTACCTGGAAAAGGTATGATAAAAGACGTCTGAAAAACAGCAGAGAGGCAACTCTGTCTCTGGACCACATAGCAGACTGTTTCTACCAACTCCAGAATCTCCAGGTTAGTTGAACTTTATCCCTCACTGACGTCCTTGGAGGAAGGGTTTTCTAGACAATGTGTGTCTGCTTCTGCTTTGCTTGCTCTTTGTAGTCTAGGCCGGCCGGGTGACTGTAAAAGGACTTTGTGACAACTGCTGATGTAAAAAAGGCTTTAGAAATGAATTTGATTGGTTGATTGATTGATTGATTGGTTGATTGGTTGGTTGGTTGATTGACTTATTGTCCAACCTGGATGGGGGTGTTTTCTGTGTAGGAAAGGATGAGGAGCCATGGTGTGTTAGTGCTGGTCACTCTGCTGGGTTTCCTGTTGACAAACCAGCTCAACCAGGTTAACGCTAAGGAAGGTATGTCTAGTGTGTGTGTCTTTGTGTTTGTTTGTTTTTGTGTGTGTACATTTTTCCTGCCTTATCAGAACCACAATGTCCTGACAAGTCACTAGAATGTCCTGACAAGTCACTAGAATGTCCTGACAAGTCACTAGAATGTCCTGACAAGTCACTATAATGTCCTGACAAGTCACTAGAATGTCCTGACAAGTCACTAGAATGTCCTGACAAGTCACTAGAATGTCCTGACAAGTCACTAGAATGTCCTGACAAGTCACTAGAATGTCCTGACAAGTCACTAGAATGTCCTGACAAGTCACTAGAAATTCCTGACAAGTCACTAGAATGTCCTGACAAGGTAGGAGAACCGGAAAAACATTTTGAAAAGTAAGGACTTTTTTCATGTGCTGAATTTGTTTAAATGCTAATTTAGGTTTAAGTGTTATGTTTAGGGCTTGGGGTTAAGGTTAGGGTTGGGGTTAAGATTAAGGTTAGGGTTAAAGTCAGGGTAAGGGTTAGGGTTTGGTTTAGGGTTAGGGGTTAGGAAAAATAGGATTTTGAATGGGAATAAATGTGTTCTCCCCAAAAAGTCCTGAAAATTCACGAAAGCAAAGCTGTGTGTGTGTTTTAAAGACAAAGAGAAAGGTGTTTTTGAGTATGTAGAAGATGCATCCTTTCAATACAGTTCAATACATTTTACTGTATGTCCTCTCTGACAGATGTAACTGTCAGTGGGCTCAGAGAACTGGATTCTGCAGAGGTTGATCCTATTGCTGAAAAACAGGGTAAGAGTGTATGTTTCTCTTGGATTTCCATCCATCTATCCATCTATCACTAAAATAATTAATGAATAATATACCACTATTAATAATAATAATAATTATAATGGTAATAGAACTGTTGGTTCATTTTAAATAACTTTAGTTTAATCTTTCTCTGAAAAGACTCTGTGCCTCAAGAAGAATTAGAGTTTCAAAATGAAGGTAAGTTAATCTCTCTACAAAGTAGTACATTGATAATGACTTTACTACTGGGAGTAATGATAATAATGTAGCTGGCTGAGGAGTCAACACCTAGCTGGAACTAGTGTGTACATGTCCTGGCATACTCCCAGATAATGATGTCTCATACATTGTGATATTGATATTAATGTCCCATATGTACAGTGGCATCTGATATTTATATTAATATCTCATATGTACAGTGGCAACTGATATTGATATTAATATATCATATGTACAGTGGCAACTGATATTGATATTCATATCTCATATGTACAGTGGCAACTGATATTGATATTCATATCTCATATGTACAGTGGCAACTGATATTGATATTCATATCTCATATGTGGCAGCTGATATTGATATTAATATCTCATATGTACAGTGGCAGCTGATGTTGATATTAATATCTCATATGTACAATGGCAGCTGATATTGATATTAATATCTCATATGTACAGTGGCAGCTGATGTTGATATTAATATCTAATTTGTACAGAGGCAGCTGCAGTAGGATTACAGCAGGAGATTCAGGGGACACCCGATGCAGAGAAGTTGCAAAATCTCTTTTGGGGATGGCGTCAGAGATATAACAGGATTATCTGGAATCTCAGACGTATCAACCAGCGGCTGATCTGGCGTCTCAGGCGTCTCAGACGTATCAACCAGCGGCTGATCTGGCGTCTCAGGCGTCTCAGACGTATCAACCAGCGGCTGATCTGGTGTCTCAGGCGTACTGTGCGTTTTGGAAGGTGGCACCATCGCTATTGTTAATAAGCAGCTGTAAGTCCTAGTCTTTCTAAAGGGGTGAGATGTCTTTGTGTGTGTGTGTATGTGTGTGTGTGTGTGTGTGTGTGTGTGTGTGTGTGTAAGTTCTGACATACAGTACGTGTCTGTGCAGAGAGCGAGGGAAGGAGGGAGAGGGTGAGGGAGGGAGGGAGAGAGAGGGTGAGGGAGGGAGTGAAGGAGGGAGAGAGAGAGAGGGTGAGGGAGGGATGGAGGGAGGGAGAGAGAGAGGGAGGGTGAGGGAGGGAGGGATGGAGGGAGAGAGAGAGAGAGAGGGTTAGGGAGGGAGGGATGGAGGGAAGAAGGGAGAGAGAGGGTGAGGGAGGGAGGGAGGGATGGATGGAGGGAGAGAGAGAGAGAGTGGGTGAGGGAGAGATGGAGGGAGGGATGAGGGAGAGGGTGAGGGTGAGGGTGAGGGTGAGGGAGAGGGTGGGAGGGAGGAAAGAATGGAGAGTAATACGTTGCATGCATTTGAATTCTGAAAATGTGTGTGACCTGGACATCTGAAAGTAAAGTCATGTCATAAAGTTAGGAGGGAGGGTAAATAGAGCACATCCTGGACATTTGAACTGCATCCACGATCTGGGTTCTTTATTCCTGCCTCCAGTGATACAACAACCAATTGGAAACAAGCAATTCTACAAATTAGTATTATTGTATTATAAGAAATCACAGTAATATATATACTGTATGTGTGTGTGTGTGTGTGTGTGTGTGTGTGTGTGTGTGTGTGTGTGTGTGTGTGAGTAGTTATCAGGTATTGAGGATCCTCTCCTGTCTCCATATTGATTGGACCACTGCGTAAATCACAGGTCACCTGACATCACCTGTCATTATTCCCAACGGATGCAGATCTACAATCCACAATATATCCATCATTGTACCATCCATTGTACCATCCATAGCTTCTGAATGTACCATCCATAGCTTCTGAATGTACCATCCATAGCTTCTGAATGTACCATCCATAGCTTCTGAATGTACCATCCATAGCTTCACAATAAATGTGAATGTTTTTTCTGTCCGGATTGATACATCAATATTAATGACGTTACTGATAATCGATGACGATGTGAATTCATGGTGGAAATGTTGTATGGCTCACCTGTTTAACTGCGATCCTTCAATAAACCTGTATTAAGCATTATACATTGTTAGCTGGGCTTTTTACACCTGTCAAATATGTCAAAACCTCCCTATCTTTACATTACATTTACATTTTAGTCATTTATCAGACGCTCTTATGCAGAGCGACTTACAGGAGCAATTAGGGTTAAGTGCCTTGTTCAAGGGCACATTTACGTCATTTAGCAGACGCTCTTATCCAGAGCGACTCACAAATTGGTGCATTCACCCTATAGCCAGTGGGATAACCACTTTACAATTTTTTTTTTTGGGGGGGGTAGAAGGATTACTTTATCCTATCCCAGGTATTCCTTAAAGAGGTGGGGTTTCAAATGTCTCCGGAAGGTGGTGAGTGACTCCGCTGTCCTGGCGTCGTGAGGGAGCTTGTTCCACCATTGGGGTGCCAGAGCAGCGAACAGTTTTGACTGGGCTGAGCGGGAACTATGCTTCCGCAGAGGAAGGGGAGCCAGCAGGCCAGAGGTGGATGAACGCAATGCCCTCGTTTGGGTGTAGGGACTGATCAGAGCCCGAAGGTACAGAGGTGCCGTTCCCCTCACTGCTCCATAGGCAAGCACCATGGTCTTGTAACGGATGCGAGCTTCAACTGGAAGCCAGTGGAGTGTGCGGAGGAGGGGGGTGACGTGAGAGAACTTGGGAAGGTTGAACACCAGACGGGCTGCGGCGTTCTGGATGAGTTGTAGGGGTTTAATGGCACAGGCAGGGAGGCCAGCCAACAGCGAGTTGCAGTAATCCAGACGGGAGATGACAAGTGCCTGGATTAGGACCTGTGCCGCTTCCTGTGTAAGGCAGGGTCGTACTCTCCGAATGTTGTAGAGCATGAACCTGCAGGAGCGGGTCACCGCCTTGATGTTAGCGGAGAACGACAGGGTGTTGTCCAGGGTCACGCCAAGGCTCTTCGCACTCTGGGAGGAGGACACAACGGAGTTGTCAACCGTGATGGCGAGATCATGGAACGGGCAGTCCTTCCCCGGGAGGAAGAGCAGCTCCGTCTTGCCAGGGTTCAGCTTGAGGTGGTGATCCGTCATCCATACTGATATGTCTGCCAGACATGCAGAGATGCGATTCGCCACCTGGTTATCAGAAGGGGGAAAGGAGAAGATTAGTTGTGTATCATCAGCGTAGCAATGATAGGAGAGGCCATGTGAGGATATGACAGAGCCAAGTGACTTGGTGTATAGGGAGAAAAGGAGAGGGCCTAGAACTGAGCCCTGGGGGACACCAGTGGTGAGAGCACGTGGTGCGGAGACAGCTTCTCGCCACGCCACTTGGTAGGAGCGACCGGTCAGGTAGGACGCAATCCAGGAGTGAGCCGCGCCGGAGATGCCCAGCTCGGAGAGGGTGGAGAGGAGGATCTGATGGTTCACAGTATCAAAGGCAGCAGACAGGTCTAGAAGGACAAGAGCAGAGGAGAGAGAGTTAGCTTTAGCAGTGCGGAGAGCCTCCGTGACACAGAGAAGAGCAGTCTCAGTTGAATGACCAGTCCTGAAACCTGACTGGTTTGGATCAAGAAGGTCATTCTGAGAGAGATAGCAAGAGAGTTGGCTAAAGACGGCACGCTCAATAGTTTTGGAAAGAAAAGAAAGAAGGGATACTGGTCTGTAGTTGTTGACATCAGTGGGATCGAGTGTTGGTTTTTTGAGAAGGGGAGCAACTCTCGCTCTCTTGAAGACGGAAGGGACATGGCCAGCGGTCAAGGATGAGTTGATCAGCGAGGTGAGGTAGGGGAGAAGGTCACCGGAGATGGTCTGGAGAAGAGAGGAGGGGATGGGGTCAAGCGGGCAGGTTGTTGGGCGGCCTGCAGTCACAAGTCGCAGGATTTTATCTGGAGAGAGAGGGGAGAAAGAAGTCAAAGCATAGGGTAGGGCAGTGTGAGTAGGACCAGCAGTGTCATTAGACTTAACAAACGAGGATCGGATGTCGTCAACCTTCTTTTCAAAGTGGTTGACGAAGTCATCCACAGAGAGAGAGGAGGGGGGGGGGGGGGGGGGGGGGGGGAGGATTCAGGAGGGAGGAAAATGTGGCAAAGAGCTTCCTAGGGTTAGAGGCAGATGCTTGGAATTTAGAGTGGTAGAAAGTGGCCTTAGCAGCAGAAACAGATGAAGAAAATGTAGAGAGGAGGGAGTGAAAAGATGCCAGGTCGGCAGGGAGTTTAGTTTTCTTCCATTTCCGCTCCGCTGCCCGGAGCTCTGTTCTGTGAGCTCGCAATGAGTCATCAAGCCACGGAGCTGGAGGGGAGGACCGAGCCGGCCGGGAGGATAGGGGACACAGAGAGTCAAAGGATGCAGAAAGGGAGGAGAGGAGGGTTGAGGAGGCAGAATCAGGAGATTGGAGGGAGAAGGATTGAGCAGAGGGAAGAGATGATAGGATGGAAGAGGAGAGAGTAGTGGGAGAGAGAGAGCGAAGGTTGCGGCGGCGCGTTACCATCTGTGTAGGGGCAGAGTGAGTAGTGTTGGAGGAGAGCGAGAGAGAAAAGGAAACAAAGTAGTGGTCGGAGACATGGAGGGGAGTTGCAGTGAGATTAATGTGAGTCAAATGTGGACATAGGGAGGTTGAAATCCCCCAAAACTGTGAGGGGTGAGCCATCCTCAGGAAAGGAACTTATCAAGGCGTCAAGCTCATTGATGAACTCTCCAAGGGAACCTGGAGGGCGATAGATGACAAGGATATTAAGCTTAAATGGGCTAGTGACTGTGACAGCATGGAATTCAAATGAGGAGATAGACAGGTGGGTTAGGGGAAAAATTGAGAATGTCCACTTGGGAGAGATGAGGATTCCTGTGCCACCACCCCTCTGACCAGATGCTCTCGGGGTATGCGAGAACACATGGTCAGACGAGGAGAGAGCAGTAGGAGTAGCAGTGTTTTCAGTGGTAATCCATGTTTCCGTCAGCGCCAGGAAGTCGAGGGACTGGAGGTTAGCATAGGCTGGGATGAAGTCAGCTTTGTTGGCAGCAGAACGGCAGTTCCAGAGGCTGCCTGAGACCTGGAACTCCAGGTGTGGGGTGCGTGCAGGGACCACCAGGTTAGAGAGGCAGCAGCCACGCGGTGTGAGGCGTTTGTGTAGCCTGTGCAGAGAGGAGAGAACAGGGATAGGCAGAGGCATAGTTGACAGGCTGTAACAAATGGCTACAATAATGCAGAGGAGATCGGAATGAAATGAACTAAACATCTGGAAGAGGAGAGAGCAGGGCCTCCCTCACCAAAACTTCCACCTCAGAAACTATAATTGTTTCACTGAACCACCCGAACAAAAACTCTCCCAACTTCCACCTTTAGAAATCAGAATTGTTGTGAACCACAGCGGTTCAATGTTTAAAGGAGTAGACTCAACCCACTTTATTCAGCTAGCTAACTATGACACCATAGCTAACTAGCATGCTAGCATCCAATAACACACAGTTTAGCACCAACACTTGGTCACAACAAACCACCAATAGTGTGTTAACACACTAAGCAGATAATTCGTGTCCGTGTCTAGTTCCTTTCATAACGCAGCAATAATTAAACGTTGGCTAGCTTAGCACAAATATATTGTATTTAGCTGCCACAGTACAGCACACAATGGCTACTGTGTTGACTCTGTTCGAAAAACGGCTAGCTAGCTAGCTTCGTGCTACACCGAAGACAATGCCAACCTACAGTAACTACCCACAACAGCCCCCGATGCCTAACTATGACACCATAGCTAACTAGCATGCTAGCATCCAATAACACACAGTTTAGCACCAATACTTGGTTACAACAGACTACCAATAGTGTGTTAACACACTAAACAGATCATTCGTGTCCGTGTCTAGTTCCTTTCATAACGCAGCAATAATTAAACGTTGGCTAGCTAGCATAAGTATATTGTATTTAGCTACTACAGTACAGTTAGCTGGTCGTGTTGGCTAGCTAGCAATGGCCACTGTGTTGACTTTGTTTGAAGAACGGCTAGCTAGCTAGCTTCGTGCTAGACCCGGCACCGCCGAAAAACAATGCTAACCTACAGTAACTACCCACAACAGCCCACGATGCCTAACTATGACGCCATAGCTAACTAGCATGCTAGCATCCAATAACACACAGTTTAGCACCAATACTTGGTTACAACAAACTACCAATAGTGTGTTAACACACTAAACAGATAATTCGTGTCCGTGTCTAGTTCCTTTCATAACGCAGCAAAAATTAAACGTTGGCTAGCTAGCACATTAACATTGGAAACAACTCTCCACCGTTGTTAAACGTTACCAGTAGCTACCCGCTAGCTAGCTAGCCTCGTGCTTTCTCCGGGCTCCGCCGTAAACAATACTTACCTACAATAATTACCTACGGAAACCTACAATAACTACCTAAATAAACTACCTACAATACCTAACTACAACTACCTACCTACGATCAAATGCATGGTTTAAGCTTTACTCAACACCATATAAGAAGCCAAGCTTACCTCAAGCTTACCTCCTGCTAGAGAAAACACAACCTCTCCCGACCACAGCTCATCTGATTGACAGTTCAGTGGTTGTCATCATGTTGATAGGTAGAGGAGGGTGATATGCTGGTTTGCACACTCTGCATGCGTTCCAAATGGCACTCTATTCTGACCAGAACCGTATGGGTCTTTGTTCTGAAGTAGTGCACTGCGTAGAGAATATGGTGCCATTTGGGATGCAGTCTCTCATATACTTCCTGCTGACTTTATAGATCAAAGGTCACATTGGGGGAACTAGACACTGGGCAACAGAAACCACATCACTATCTCTGCTCTGACTGTCACGGTTTCGGCCGAGGCTGCTCCTCCTCCTTGTTCGGGCAGGTTTCGGCGGTCGTCGTCCCCGGAGTACTAGCTGCCACCGATCTATGTTTCATGTTCGTTTGGTTTTGTCTTGATGTTGTACACCTGTGTCTAGTTAGTCCTCATTAGTGTCCCATTTTAGTTCTCGTTGTGTGTGTATGGTGTTGTGTGTGATTGCTCTTCTGTTTTGGTGTTCTGAGCTACGTACTTCCCTCCGTTGTTTGGAGCGGTTTTCGCACATGTTAGTGCGCCTTTTGTTTGATGCCTGTGTGCGCCTTTATTTTGCCTCCGGGCTTATTGTGCTCGCTTACTACGTGAATATTCACTAAAGTCTTTTGGACTTAGCTTCTGCGTCCTGCGCTTGATTCCTGCACCACACCCACCTTCAGCACCCCTGACAGAATCACACACCTTTACTAATGGAATCAGCAGGAACAACAGTCACGCCTGAGTCGCTGGAGGAGCATGTCCGCGGCCAGGATGACCAGATACGACAACTGGGGACCGCTCTACAGGACGTCATCAACACCCTGCACCGATGGGAGTCCAGAGGGGTACCCACACCTCCACCTACCCTGCCACCCCCATCGGCCGGTCCACCAGTCCCAGGTCCGGAACCCAGTGGGATTCGGCTCTCGCTCCCGAGGGCGTATGACGGAACAGCTGCCGGGTGTCAGGGTTTCCTCCTGCAGGTGGAGCTCTACCTGGCCACTGTACACCCGGTGCCCTCGGGACACGAGAGCGTTTCCGCCCTCATCTCCTGTCTCACGGGCAAGGCGTTGGAATGGGCCAACTCCGAGTGGAGGAGGATGGACGCCACCACCATCTCCTACGCCGAGTTCTCCCGTCGCTTCAAGGCCGTGTTCGACCATCCACCTGAGGGCAAAGCGGCGGGGGAGCGTCTAGTCCACCTGAGACAGGGGAGGAGGAGCGCACAGGCGTTCGCGCTGGAGTTCCGGACTCTAGCGGCAGACGCAGGGTGGAATGAACGGGCCCTCATCGACCATTTTCGATGTAGCCTACGGGAGGACGTTCAACGTGAGTTGGCCTGCAGGGGCACCAATTTCACCTTCGACCAGTTGGTCGATATGTCCATCCGTCTGGACACCCTGCTGGCCACCCGTGGACGTCCCGAGTGGGGTCCGTCCATTCCACCCTCCGGCACCTCCGAGCCGAGCCCTATGGAGCTCGGGGGTGCTGGCGCTAGAGAAAGGAAGAGGAGGAGCCCGAGGGGGCCTGTCCCCTGCACCAAGTGCGGTCGTGGAGGGCACACTGCGGCCAGGTGCTGGGGAGGGTTCCCGAGGGAGGAGACAACAGGCCCCGCACTGGGGAGCCTTCCCAGGTGAGTAGACGCTCCACTTACCCAGAGCTCTCTGTTGCGCACTTTTGTATACCTGTTTGTTTCCCACAGGTTGCACCTCATTCCCAGCATAAGGCGCTAGTAGATTCAGGCGCAGCTGGGAATTTTGTTGATCTGAAGTTTTGTTTAGATTTAGGGATCCCCCTCCTACCTGTTGACAAGCCTTTTCCCGTTCATGCTTTAGATAGCCGCCCGTTGGGGTCGGGGTTGATTAGGGAAGTCACAGCGCCACTTAGGATGTGTGCGCAGGGGGGTCATGAGGAGACTATACAGTTGTATCTGATCAACTCTCCTGCGTACCCGGTGGTGCTGGGAATTCCCTGGTTAAGCACCCATAACCCTGCTATTTCGTGGCAACAGAGGGCTCTCAATGGGTGGTCTGCTCAGTGTGAGGGGCGATGTCTGGGTGTTTCCGTAGGGGCGACTTCGGTGGAAAGTCCAAACCAAGTGCCCGCACTGCACATTCCGCCTGAATATGGGGATTTAGCTCTAGTGTTTAGTAAAGCTAGGGCGACGCAGTTGCCTCCTCATAGACAGGGGGATTGTGCGATTGATCTCCAGGCAGGAGCAGCGCTCCCACGGAGCTACGTGTATCCCTTGTCTCAAGAGGAGAGAAAAGCTATGGAAACTTACATAGCCGAATCTTTGAGACAGGGATACATACGGCCCTCCACTTCTCCCGCCTCCTCTAGCTTCTTTTTTGTGAAGAAAAAGGATGGAGGGTTGCGCCCGTGCATCGATTACCGTGGTCTCAATCAGATTACTGTGAAATACAGTTATCCACTCCCTCTGATTGCGACCATGACGGAGTCATTGCATGGAGCGCGGTTTTTCACAAAACTGGATCTCAGGAGCGCGTATAACTTGGTGCGCATTAGGGAGGGCGACGAATGGAAAACAGCGTTTAGTACCACGTCAAGTCATTTCGAGTATCTCGTCATGCCATATGGGTTGATGAATGCTCCATCAGTCTTCCAATCCTTCGTAGATGACATTTTCCGGGATATGCAGGGGCAAGGGGTGGTCGTGTACATTGATGACATTCTAGTGTACTCGTCTACCCGAGCCGAGCATATAGCCCTGGTGCGTCGTGTATTGAGGAAGCTGTTGGAGCACGACCTATATGTCAAGGCAGAGAAATTTCTGTTTTTCCAGGAGTCGGTCTCCTTTTTGGGCTATCGGTTGTCCGCGTCAGGGGTTAGAATGGAGGTGGATCGTGTGTCAGCTGTGCGTAATTGGCAAACCCCAACCACTGTCAAAGAGGTGCAGCAGTTCTTGGGCTTTGCGAATTACTACCGGAGGTTTATCCGGGGTTTTGGACAGGTGGCAGCTCCCATCACGTCCCTTCTGAAAGGGGGTCCGGTGCGCCTGCAGTGGTCAGCTGATGCGGACAGGGCCTTTAGGAGACTGAAGGACCTGTTTACGTCGGCCCCGGTGCTGGCGCATCCGGACCCCGCATTACCCTTTCAGGTCGAGGTGGACGCGTCTGAGGCCGGTATAGGGGCCGTACTCTCTCAACGGTCCGGCACGCCACCTAAACTCCGCCCCTGTGCTTTTTACTCTAAAAAGCTCAGCCCGGCGGAGCGAAATTATGACGTCGGGGACAGGGAGCTGTTAGCTGTAGTTCAGGCCCTTAAGGTGTGGAGACATTGGCTTGAGGGGGATCAACACCCTTTCCTCATTTTGACTGACCATCGGAACCTGGAGTACATCCGGGCAGCGAGGAGACTGAACCCTCGCCAGGCTCGATGGAGCATGTTTCTCGCCAGGTTCGTATTTAAAATCACGTACATCCCTGGGTCCCAGAATGGTAAGGCAGATGCGCTGTCCCGGCGGTATGACACGGAGGAGAGGTCCGTTGAGCCTACTCCCATACTACCGGATTCTTGTCTTGTGGCACCGGTGGTGTGGGAGGTCGATGCCGAAATCGAGCGAGCGTTGCGTACCGACCCCAGCCCTCCACAGTGTCCTGAGGGTCGGAAGTACGTTCCGCTCGAGATTGGGGATCGACTCATTTACTGGGCTCACACGTCACCCTCCTCTGGACATCCGGGTATTGGCCGGACAGTGCATTGTCTTAGCACTAAATACTGGTGGCCCACGTTAGCCAGGGATGTGAGGGTTTATGTCTCCTCCTGCTCGGTGTGCGCCCAGTGTAAGGCGCCCAGACACCTGCCCAGGGGTAAGTTACAACCCCTGCCCGTTCCACAACGACCATGGTCCCACCTCTCGGTGGAGTTTGTGACAGACCTTCCCCTCTCTCAGGGGAATACCACCATCCTGGTCGTTGTGGACCGGTTCTCTAAGGCCTGTCGTCTTCTCCCTATGTCGGGTCTTCCTATGCCCTACAAACCGCAGAGGCACTATTTACCCACGTCTTCCGGCATTACGGGGTACCCGAGGATATAGTGTCTGATCGAGGCCCCCAGTTTACCTCCCGAGTATGGAGAGCGTTCATGGAGCGTTTGGGGGTCTCGGTGAGCCTTACCTCAGGGTACCACCCGGAGAGTAACGGGCAGGTAGAACGAGTCAACCAGAATGTGGGTAGGTTTCTGAGGTCGTATTGCCAGGACCGGCCTGAGGAGTGGGCTCGGTACATTCCCTGGGCCGAGATGGCCCAGAACTCTCTCCGCCACTCCTCTACCAACCTATCCCCCTTCCAATGTGTGTTAGGTTACCAGCCGGTTCTGGCACCTTGGCAGCAGAGCCAGATCGAGGCCCCTGCGGTGGATGATTGGATGAGGCGCTCGGAGGAGACGTGGAACGCTGCACACGTCCACCTGCAGCGGGCCATCCGTCGTCACAAGGCGAGCGCTGATCTCCACCGCAGTGAGGGGCCGGTGTACGCACCCGGAGATCGAGTCTGGCTCTCTACCAGAAACCTACCCCTCCGCCTGCCCTGCCGGAAGCTGGGTCGGCGGTTTGTGGGGCCCTTTAAAGTCCTGAGAAGATTGAACGAGGTGTGTTATAGGTTACATCTGCCTGTTGAATATAAGAATATTAACCCCTCGTTCCATGTGTCTCTTCTCAGGCCGGTGGTAGCTGGTCCACTCCAGGAAGGTGAGATAGGAGAGACTCCTCCGCCCCCACTGGACATCGAGGGGGCTCCGGCGTACACCGTTCGGTCCATCTTGGACTCAAGACGCCGGATGGGGGGTCTCCAGTATCTCGTGGAGTGGGAGGGGTACGGCCCGGAGGAGCGGTGCTGGGTGCCGCGGAGGGACATCCTAGACCCATCTCTCCTGTCGGAGTTCCACCGGGACCATCCCGCGCGCCCTGCTCCGCGCCCTCCTGGCCGTCCCCGAGGCCGGGGTCGGCGCACGGCTGGAGCCGCGCGTCAAGGGGGGGGGTACTGTCACGGTTTCGGCCGAGGCTGCTCCTCCTCCTTGTTCGGGCAGGTTTCGGTGGTCGTCGTCCCCGGAGTACTAGCTGCCACCGATCTATGTTTCATGTTCGTTTGGTTTTGTCTTGATGTTGTACACCTGTGTCTAGTTAGTCCTCATTAGTGTCCTATTTTAGTTCTCGTTGTGTGTGTATGGTGTTGTGTGTGATTGCTCTTCTGTTTTGGTGTTCTGAGCTACGTACTTCCCTCCGTTGTTTGGAGCGGTTTTTGCACATGTTAGTGCGCCTTTTGTTTGACGCCTGTGTGCGCCTTTATTTCGCCTCCGGGCTTATTGTGCTCGCTTACTACGTGAATATTCACTAAAGTCTTTTGGACTTAGCTTCTGCGTCCTGCGCTTGATTCCTGCACCACACCCACCTTCAGCACCCCTGACACTGACTTTACCTTGTGGACATGATTTGTAGTTACATCATAGATTTCTGGGATTCATCCAATTACTTAATTAATACACTTAAAACCTAAAATCCTTAGTTGCTACATTCATTTTTGGACTTATAACTTAATGTTATACCCATTGATTCTCAAAGAATATAACTTATAAATGCATCATGAGCTTAGTTCAACTGTCGCAACTGTTGTTCTACTCCAATGTTAGTAAACAATGTACATTTTTACTACTATTTTGATATCTCTGTCTATGACTTTGAGTGGTGACATTTTTCCAGGCCTATCCCTCAGCTTTTTACCAAAACAGAGGCAGGGTAACGGCTTTGTTATGGTTTTAATAAAGGATTCTAGCTTTGACTCAGATATAAAAGACCTGCAGAAGAACACTGAGTCCAGTATTCAGTCCAAGACACATTACAGAGCAGCACACTCTACAGCCCAGCCAACAGTAAATAAACTTGAGTTAGTGCTAAACACGGCTGCTAGAATCTTGACTAGAACCCCAAAATGTGATCGTATTACTCCAGTGCTAGCCTCTCTAATCTGGCTTCCTGTTAAGGCTAGGGCTGATTTCAAGGTTTTACTCCTAACCTACAAAGCATTACATGGGCTTGCTCGTACCCATCTCTCCGATTTGGTCCTGCCCTACATACCTACACGTGCGCTACGTTCACAAGACGCAGGCCTCCTTATTGTCCCTGGGATTTCCAAGCAAACAGCTGGAGGCTGTGGAGCTCCATTGTTATGGAATGGTCTGCCTATCCATGTGAGAGACGCAGACTCGTTCTCCACCTTTAAGTCTTCACTGAAGACTCATCTCTTCAGTAGGTCCTATGATTGAGTGTAGTCTGGCCCAGGGGTGCGAAGGTGAACGGCAAGGCACTGGAGCGACGAACTGCCCTTGCTGTCTCTGCCTGCCTCTCTCCACTGGGATTCTCTGCCTCTGACCCTATTACGGGGGCTGAGTCACTGGCTTACCGTCCCTAGGAGGGGTGCGTCACTTGAGTGGGTTGAGTCACAGACGTGATCTTCCTGTCCGATTTTGCGCCCCCTTCGAGCTCGTGCGGTGGTGGAGATCTTCGTGGGCTATCCTCAGCCTTGTCTCAGGGTAGTAGGTTGGTGGTCTGTTGATATCCCTCTAGTGGTGTGGGGGCTGTGCTTTGGCAAAGTGGGTTATATCCTGCCTGGTTGGCCCTGTCCGGGGGTATCGTCGGACGGGGCCACAGTGGCCCCCGACCTACCCTGTCTCAGCCTACGGTATCTATGCTGCAATAGTCTATGTGCCGGGGGGCTAGGATCAGTCTGTTATATCTAGCGTAACTCTCAAATCAAATCAAATGCAAATAGTCGGGGTAGCAATTTGATTAGATGTTCAGGAGACTTATGGCTTGGGGGTAGACGCTGTTAAGAAGCCTTTTGGACCTAGACCTAGATAGAGAGAACAGTCTATGACTAGGGTGGCTGGAATCATTGACAATTTTTAGGGCCTTCCTCTGACACCGCCTGGTATAGAGGTCCTGGATGGCAGGAAGCTTGGCCCCAGTGATGTACTGGGCTGTACGCACTACCCTCTGTAGTGTCTTGCGGTCGGAGGCCGAGCAGTTGCCATACCAGGCGGTGACGCAACCAGACAGGATGCTCTCGATGGTGCAGCTGTATAACCCATGCCAAATCTTTTCAGTCTCCTGAGGGGGAATAGGCATTTGTCATGCCCTCTGCTGGTCACCTATGAACGTTTGAACATCTTGAAGAACAATCTGGCCTTAATGGCCATGTACATTTTACATTTACATTTTAGTCATTTAGCAGACGCTCTTATCCAGAGCGGCTTACAGTTAGTGAGTGCATACATTTTTCATACTGCTTGTCATCGGCAAGGACTAGGGAGTTTATGATAAAAAGTAACGGAATAGAGCTAAGCACAGGCAAAATCCTAGATATACACTAGATGCTTACCAAGACAACATTGAATGTTCCCGAGTGGCCTAGTCAGTGTTTTGTCTTAACATTGGCTTGAAAATCTATAGGAAGACTTAAAAATGGCTGTCTAGCAATGATCAACAACCAACTTGACAGAGCTTGAAAAAATTTTTAAATAATAAATGGGAAAATATTGTACAATCCAAATGTGGGAAGCTCCGAGACGTATCCAGAAAGACTCACAGATGTAATCACTGCCAACGGTGATTCTAACATACATTGACTCAGGGGTGTGAATACTTACGTAAATTAGATATTTCTGTATTTCATTTTCAATACATTTGCAAGAATTTTGAAATAAAATTTTTGAAACTTTGGCAAAGCATCAAGTCTATTTAACTTAGTGCACCGTGTTCATAACAGATTATAGTTTTGGGATTTTTATTTTATTTATCAGATGTTTCAACGATGGGCGGAAGGTCGCTTAGTGGTTAAGAGTGTTGTGGCAGTAACCGAAAGGTCGCTGATTCTAATCCCTGAGCCGACTAGGTGAAAAATCTGTCGATGTGCCCTTGAGCAAGGAACTCAACCCTAATTGCTCCTGTAAGTCGCTCTGGATAAGAGCATCTGCTAAATGACTAAAATGTAAATGTAAAAGTGTCGGCCCAGTTTGACCTAGTTCCATCTTCTCCCACTAACGCGACTGGACTTCCTCTCACTACTATATTTGGTGGTGAGAAAACATTCTAAACAAATGCTTCAGCTTTACAGCCCGTGACGTGTCTGGGTTTTCCCTTCTGTCTGTGCTACGACTACGGGGGCAGGCCGGAGCGGAGAGCTAGAGATTTTTTTTCTCCTCGCCCAAGTCCTCTGATTGGCTTAGCTCCAACTTCAGACGATTGAGTCAAAAACCACAATGTGCCAACCAACTAGAAGCCTATTTTTGCATATTTTAGGGTCGTTGAAAAAAAAACATGGAAATGAAATTATTATTATTATTATTACTCTTATAATCTCCACCCGGCATAGCCAGAAGAGGACTGGCCACCCCTCAGAGCCTGGTTCTTCTCCACCCGGCACAGCCAGAAGAGGACTGGCTACCCCTCAGAGCCTGGTTCTTCTCGATGTTTCTTCCTAGGTTCCTGCCTTTCTAGGGAGTTTTTCCTAGCCACCGTGCTTCTACATCTGGACAGATTATTGGACACTATTTTAATGTTCTGCAGTCTATGTAAATAGCTTTATTGTGTTTTTTTGCAGGTTTTCCTCCACTAGGAGAATGACCTGTTTCAATTTAAACACACCCTGTGTGCTGGGACATCAATTAAGCAGTGCAAGGACAAGCAGAAACGGATGTATATGCAAAATATATTGTGGAACTTGTCTCTAAGTTATTCCAGTGGTAGGCCTATCATAGTCTGGTTGTCAGTCTGTTTAGCTAACAGTTGACAGCTCTCTGACTTGCTGGAGGACCCAGTGTTACACCTCCTCACAGTAAATAATATGCCAGTAAATATCTGAAGGCAAATGCACAAACACACATAGACAGTCCTGAGGTAACCAAATACTGTATATGAGCAATGTTGTATATTTTGAAGTGTTCTTGTGGGTTAGCTAAGGCTTAATGCCTGAGGAGGCAGAGTAGCATATTATTCTGTTGAGAATAGAATGTTGATGCCTGGACAATGTAGAAACCATGTAGAACTGTATCATTTAAAATGTAGGCTTTCTAAATACATTTGCAAGACGTCTTGCCAATTAACAAACTATGTCTATTTTAAATCCACAATGAAAGAGAGGTTGAACAGGCTAGTAATAGGGGTTGCTACATTTTCGGCGGCTAATTTTAGAAAGAAAGGGTCCAGATTGTCTAGCCCAGCTGATTTGTAGGGGTCCAGATTTAGCAGCTCTTTCAGGACATCAGCTATCTGAATTTGGGTGAAGGAGAAGCGGGGGGGCATGGGCAAGTTGCAGCGGAGGGTGCAGAGCTGGTGGCCGGGGTAGTGGTAGCCAGGTGGAAAGCATGGGCAGCTGTAGCAAAATGCTTATTGAAATTCTCCATTATCGTAGATTTATCGGTGGTGACAGTGTTTCCTAGCCTCAGTGCAGTGGGTAGCTGGGAGGAGGTGCTCTTATTCTCCATGGACTTTACAGTGTCCCAAAACCTTTTGGAGTTAGTGCTACAGGATGCAAATTTCTGTTTGAAAAAAGCTAGCCTTTGCTTTCCTAACTGATTGTGTATATTGGTTCCTGACTTCCCTGAAAAGTTGCATATCGCGGGGGCTGTTCGATGCTAATGCAGTACGCCACAGGATGTTTTTGTGCTGGTCAAGGCCAGTCAAGTTTGGGGTGAACCAGGGGCTATATCTGTTCTTAGTTCTGATTTTTTTGAATGGGGCATGCTTATTTAAGATGGAGAGGAAAGCACTTTTGAAGAACATCCAGGCATCCTCTACTGATGGAATGAGGTCAATATCCATCCAGGATACCCGGGTCAGGTCAATTAGAAAGGCCTGCTCGCTGAAGTGTTTTAGGGAGCGTTTGACAGTGTATCCTGTAGCTCAGGTGGTAGAGCATGGCGCTTGTAACGCCAGGGTTGTGGGTTCGATTCCCACGGGGGGCCAGTATGAAAAATGTATGCACTCACTAACTGTAAGTTGCTCTGGATAAGAGTGTCTGCCAAATGACTAAAATGTAAATGTATCCATGTCTACATTTAATTTGGTCAGGAAGGATGCTTCTTGGTAAATGGTCTTATTGCAAATTGTCTAAATATATATATATATACTGTATACATTACCGTTCAAAAGTTTGGGGTCACTTAGAAATGTCCTTGTTTTTGAAAGAAAAGCAATTATTTTGTCCATTAAAATAACATCAAATTGATCAGAAATACAGTGTAGACATTGTTAATGTTGTAAATGGCTATTGTAGTGCACAACTGAGCAAGAGGACAAATACATTAGAGTGTCTAGTTTGAGAAACAGGCGCCTCACAGGTCCTCAACTGGCAGCTTCATTAAATAGTACCCGCAAAACACCAGTCTCAACGTCAACAGTGAAGAGGCGACTCCGGGATGCTGACCTTCTAGGCAGAGTTGCAAAGAAAAAGCCATATCTCAGACTGGCCATCTTAATCTTTTCTTTTTATTGGCCAGTCTGAGATATGGCTTTTTCTTTGCAACTCTGCCTAGAAGTTCAGCATCCCGGAGTCGCCTCTTCACTGTTGTGAGGGATAAAGTTCACATGTATTTGTCCTCGAGTTTCAGAAGAAAGTTATTTGTTTCTGGCCATTTCAAGCCTGTAATCGAAGCCACAATTGCTGATGCTCCAGAATCTGAACTAGTCTCAAGAAGGCCTTTTTTATTGCTTCTTTAATCAGCACAACAGTTTTCAGCTGTGCTAGCATAATTGCAAAAGGGTTTTCTAATGATCAATTAGCCTTTTAAAATTATAAACTTGGATTAGCTAACACAACGTGCCATTGGAACACAGGACTGATGGTTGCTGATAATGGGCCTCTGTACGCCTATGTAGATATTCCATTAAAAATCAGCCGTTTCCAGCTACAATAGCCATTTACAACATTAACAATGTCTACAGTGTATTTTTGATCAATTTGATGTTATTTTAATGGACAATTTTTTTTATTTTCTTTCGAAAACAAGGACATTTCTATGTGACCCCGGTAGTGTATATATAACACATATTTTTTTCATTCTATGTCCAGTAAGAGTTAGATCTGAAGTACTCCTGAGTGGCGCAGTGGTCTAAGGCACTGCATCGCAGTGCTAACTGTGCCACTAGAGATCTTGGTTCGAATCCAGGCTCTGTCGCAGCTGGCTGCGACCGGGAGACTCATGGGTGGCGCACAATTGGTCCAGGGTAGGGGAGGGAATGGCTGGCAGGGATGTAGCTCAATTGATAGAGCATGGCGTTTGCAACGCCAGGGTTGTGGGTTCGTTTCCCATGGGGGAGTATAAAAAAATATATATATATATATATATGTATTCACTAACTGTAAGTCGCTCTGGATAAGAGCATCTGCTAAATGATGTAAATGTAAGTATGATTCAGCTTTCTACCTGGCCTAGAGCTTGTTCTCTGCCAATATTATGAGTTCCTTGTAAGCCAAACATGGTAGGCCTGAAACGACAGTTACACCTGACCTGGTGCTACAGGCCAGAACAAGCCTGTTTTAAACGTGTTGTTTTGCATATCGATGTGGATTCATCTGGATCATAACAGGCTCATAGTGTTGTGGTCTTTAACGTGATGACAGAGGCTGTGGTCATAGAGCCTTGTGGTCTTCAGAGGCCCATTATACAGTATGCTGGGAACATGGTCAATTAAAGACAGTTGTGACGTTAACTCATTTATTTAATGATCACTTTGTTCATCTTACCAGGTTGGTGGTTTACTGGGAACTAATGAATGATATAGTCTTATATTGGTTTATCTTGTCAGAGAACACGCTGCAGGCCTGACATAACAGTTACACAAGGTTGTCTGGGCCAGAACACGCTGCAGGACAGGTATTGAATTTGCATCATACTTCAGATCCCCCTTCTACCGGATATCGGCAAATTAAACTTAATTATTTCCTACACTCTAAAAAGAAAAGGTTCCAGGAGTATCCTTTAGGGGTTCTTCAAATTGAAACTGTGGGGGGATCCCCTATAAGTTCTTCAAAGAACCCCTTTTATTGGATCCTCGAAGAACCTTTTGAATAACCTTTAGGGGAATTTTTTTGAACTACCCCCCCTTCCCCTATTATAATTATAATAATTATTTTTACAAATAATAATATGCATAACAATAACAACAATAACACAACATTTTAGTTGTCAGTGTTTATTATGATTTTAGTGGCAAAGCAGAATAAACAAATCTAAATATGAGGTAAACTCCCAGCAGAGCCCCAAGTCCAATGGGTACAGTGGGGAGAACAAGTATTTGATACACTGCCGATTTTGCAGGTTTTCCTACTTACAAAGCATGTAGAGGTCTGTAATTTTTATCATAGGTACACTTCAACTGTGAGAGACGGAATCTAAAACAAAAATCCAGAAAATCACATTGTATGATTTTTAAGTAATTCATTTGCTTTTTATTGCATTACATAAGTATTTGATACATCAGAAAAGCAGAACTTAATATTTGGTGCAGAAACCTTTGTTTGCAATTACAGAGATCATACGTTTCCTGTAGGTCTTGACCAGGTTTGCACACACTGCAGCAGGGATTTTGGCCCACTCCTCCATACCGACCTTCTCCAGATCCTTCAGGTTTCGGGGCTGTCGCTGGGCAATACGGACTTTCAGCTCCCTCCAAAGATTTTCTATTGGGTTCAGGTCTGGAGACTGGCTAGGCCACTCCAGGACCTTGAGATGCTTCTTACGGAGCCACTCCTTAGTTGCCCTGGCTGTGTGTTTCGGGTCGTTGTCATGCTGGAAGACCCAGCCACGACCCATCTTCAATGCTCTTACTGAGGGAAGGAGGTTGTTGGCCAAGATCTCGCGATACATGGCCCCTTCCATCCTCCCCTCAATACGGTGCAGTCGTCCTGTCCCCTTTGCAGAAAAGCATCCCCAAATAATGATTTTTCCACCTCCATGCTTCACGGTTGGAATGGTGTTCTTGGGGTTGTTCTCATCCTTCTTCTTCCTCCAAACACGGCGAGTGGAGTTTAGACCAAAAAGCTCTATTTTTGTCTCATCAGACCACATGACCTTCTCCCATTCCTCCTCTGGATCATCCAGATGGTCATTGGCAAACTTCAGACGGGCCTGGACATGCGCTGGCTTGAGCAGGGGGACCTTGCGTGCGCTGCAGGATTTTAATCCATGACGGCGTAGTGTGTTACTAATGGTTTTCTTTGAGACTGTGGTCCCAGCTCTCTTCAGGTCATTGACCAGGTCCTGCCATGTAGTTTTAGGCTGATCCCTCACCTTCCTCATGATCATTGATGCCCCACGAGGTGAGAACTTGCATGGAGCCCCAGACCGAGGGTGATTGACCGTCATCTTGAACTTCTTCCATTTTCTAATAATTGCGCCAATAGTTGTTGCCTTCTCACCAAGCTGCTTGCCTATTGTCCTGTAGCCCATCCCAGCCTTGTTTAGGTCTACAATTTTAACCCTGATGTCCTTACGCAGCGCTCTGGTCTTGGCCATTGTGGAGAGGTTGGAGTCTGTTTGATTGAGTGTGTAGACAGGTGTCTTTTATACAGGTAACGAGTTCAAACAGGTGCAGTTAATACAGGTAATGAGTGGAGAACAGGAGGGCTTCTTAAAGAAAAACGAACAGGTCTGTGAGAGCCGGAATTCTTACTGGTTGGTAGGTGATCAAATACTTATGTCATGCAATAAAATGCAAATTAATTACTTAAAAATCATACAATGTGATTTTCTGGATTTTTGATTCCGTCTCACACAGTTGAAGTGTACCTATGATAAAAATTACAGACCTCTACGGTTGGTGGTAGTCTCCATACTACATGTCCCAGCCATTGACATATTTTGTGTTGTGTCTGTTTCAAATTAAAAGTATCCTCAAACAGATCTTTATTTATCCATTGTCAGTGGAAACTAGTATATTTACTGCCACAGACAGTACCTAACCCTCTGAAACACTATTCACCTAACAGGCAATCAAATAATGATTGACAACATATAAGCTATATTTCAACTGCAAATGTTTATTGAAAAACATAAATACATTTACCCAATAATCACTTGCTGTCTTTCAAATACATTGTTAAAGTTGTTGGAATGGTTCTATATAGATCTTTTAGGGGTGTCATATATTCAGCAAGCAATAAAACCCTTTATGGTTGTATCCCGAAAATGTTTGTCACGGTTTCGGCCGAGGCTGCCTCTCTCCCTTGTTCGGGCAGACTTCGGCGTTCGTTGTCTCCGGAATACTAGCTGCCACCGTTGTATGTTTCATGTTCGTTTGCTTTTGTCAGTTTGTTGTGACACCTGTTCTCGTTTAGCGTAATTAGTGTCCTATAAGTTTCTCGTTGTGTTTGTCTAGTGTTGTGTGTTATTGATTTTGGTCTGTCGTGTGTAGGGCTTATTTAGTATTTTCGCTCGGTTGAGCTTCCCTCCACTGCGTTGGAGTGTTACGCACCTGTTTAGTGCGCTTTTGTTTTTGTTCGCCTTCGTGCGTAATTTCGCCTTCGGGCAAGAGTTGTCGTATTTCCTTGTTGGAGATTTACTAAAGTCTGTTGGACTATACTTCGGTGTCCTGCGTTTGATTCCACCACTGCACCCACCTACAGCACGCGTGACAATGTTTTCTAAGAGTAAAGTGAGTGACTGTGTGCATTGAGTGTTGACTTATTTGATGACCTGGAGCGAGTTGGCATGGATAGAAAGATTTCTTAAGAATCAATTTACATAAAACAATTTTGTACCAAGATTAGCCAAAAACATGTGTTCTTAGGGAAATGCTTAGGGTGTTGGGGTGTGGCAATTACCTGGAAAAGGTATGATAAAAGACGTCTGAAAAACAGCAGAGAGGCAACTCTGTCTCTGGACCACATAGCAGACTGCTTCTACCAACTCCAGAATCTCCAGGTTAGTTGAACTTTATCCCTCACTGACGTCCTTGGAGGAACGGTTTTCTAGACAATGTGTGTCTGCTTCTGCTTTGCTTGCTCTTTGTAGTCTAGGCCGGCCGGGTGACTGTAAAAGGACTTTGTGACAACTGCTGATGTAAAAAAGGCTTTAGAAATGAATTTGATCAATTTCAATTGATTGATTGGTTGATTGGTTGATTGGTTGATTGACTTATTGTCCAACCTGGATGGGGGTGTTTTCTGTGTAGGAAAGGATGAGGAGCCATGGTGTGTTAGTGCTGGTCACTCTGCTGGGTTTCCTGTTGACAAACCAGCTCAACCAGGTTAACGCTAAGGAAGGTATGTCTAGTGTGTGTGTCTTTGTGTTTGTTTGTTTTTGTGTGTGTACATTTTTCCTGCCTTATCAGAACCACAATGTCCTGACAAGTCACTAGAATGTCCTGACAAGTCACTAGAATGTCCTGACAAGTCACTAGAATGTCCTGACAAGTCACTAGAATGTCCTGACAAGTCACTAGAATGTCCTGACAAGTCACTAGAATGTCCTGACAAGGTAGGAGAACCGGAAACATTTTGAAAAGTCAGGACTTTTTTCATGTGCTGAATTTGTTTAAATGCTAATTTAGGTTTAAGTGTTATGTTTAGGGCTTGGGGTTAAGGTTAGGGTTGGGGTTAAGATTAAGGTTAGGGTTAAAGTCAGGGTAAGGGTTAGGGTTTGGTTTAGGGTTAGGGGTTAGGAAAAATAGGATTTTGAATGGGAATAAATGTGTTCTCCCCAAAAAGTCCTGAAAATTCACCAAAGCAAAGCTGTGTGTGTGTGTTTTAAAGACAAATAGAAAGGTGTTTTTGAGTATGTAGAAGATGCATCCTTTCAATACAGTTCAATACATTTTACTGTATGTCCTCTCTGACAGATGTAACTGTCAGTGGGCTCAGAGAACTGGATTCTGCAGAGGTTGATCCTATTGCTGAAAAACAGGGTAAGAGTGTATGTTTCTCTTGGATTTCCATCCATCTATCACTAAAATAATTAATGAATAATATACCACTATTAATAATAATAATAATGACAATGGTAATAGAACTGTTGGTTCATTTTAAATAACTTTAGTTTAATCTTTCTCTGAAAAGACTCTGTGCCTCAAGAAGAATTAGAGGCTCAAAATGAAGGTAAGTTAATCTCTCTACAAAGTAGTACATTGATAATGACTTTACTACTGGGAGTAATGATAATAATGTAGCTGGCTGAGGAGTCAACACCTAGCTGTAACTAGTGTGAACATGTCCTGGCATACTCCCAGATAATGATGTCTCATACATTGTGATATTGATATTAATGTCCCATATGTACAGTGGCAACTGATATTGATATTAATATATCATATGTACAGTGGCAGCTGATATTGATATTAATATATCATATGTACAGTGGCAGCTGATGTTGATATTAATATCTAATTTGTACAGAGGCAGCTGCAGTAGGATTACAGCAGGAGATTCAGGGGACACCCGATGCAGAGAAGTTGCAAAATCTCTTTTGGGGATGGCGTCAGAGATATAACAGGATTATCTGGAATCTCAGACGTATCAACCAGTGGCTGATCTGGCGTCTCAGGCGTCTCAGAAGTATCAACCAGCGGCTGATCTGGCGTCTCAGGCGTCTCAGACGTATCAACCAGCGGCTGATCTGGTGTCTCAGGCGTACTGTGCGTTTTGGAAGGTGGCACCATCGCTATTGTTAATAAGCAGCTGTAAGTCCTAGTCTTTCTTTATGGGTGAGATGTCTTTGTGTGTGTGTGTATGTGTGTGTGTGTGTGTGTGTAAGTTCTGACATACAGTACGTGTCTGTGCAGAGAGCGAGGGAAGGAGGGAGAGGGTGAGGGAGGGAGGGAGAGAGAGGGTGAGGGAGGGAGGGAGGGAAGGAGGGAGAGAGAGAGAGAGAGAGGGGGTGAGGGAGGGATGGAGGGAGGGAGAGAGAGAGAGAGGGTGAGGGAGGGAGAGAGAGAGAGAGGGTTAGGGAGGGAGGGATGGATGGAAGAAGGGAGAGAGAGGGTGAGGGAGGGATGGATGGAGGGAGAGAGAGAGAGAGAGAGAGTGGGTGAGGGAGAGATGGAGGGAGGGATGAGGGAGAGGGTGAGGGTGAGGGGGAGGGAGAGGGTGAGGGAGGGAGGGAGGGAGGAATGGAGAGTAATACGTTGCATGCATTTGAATTCTGAAAATGTGTGTGACCTGGACATCTGAAAGTAAAGTCATGTCATAAAGTTAGGAGGGAGGGTAAATAGAGTACATCCTGAACATTTGAACTGCATCCACGATCTGGGTTCTTTATTCCTGCCTCCAGTGATACAACAACCAATTGGAAACAAGCAATTCTACAAATTAGTATTATTGTATTATAATAAATCACAGTAATATACTGTATGTGTGTGTGTGTGTGTGTGTGTGTGTGTGTGTGTGTGTGTGTGTGTGTGTGTGTGTGTGTGTGTGTGTGTGTGTGTGTGTGAGTAGTTATCAGGTATTGAGGATCCTCTCGTCTCCATATTGATTGGACCACTGCGTAAGTCACAGGTCACCTGACATCACCTGTCATTATTCCCAACGGATGCAGATCTACAATCCACAATATATCCATCATTGTACCATCCATTGTACCATCCATAGCTTCTGAATGTACCATCCATAGCTTCTGAATGTACCATCCATAGCTTCTGAATGTACCATCCATAGCTTCTGAATGTACCATCCATAGCTTCTGAATGTACCATCCATAGCTTCTGAATGTACCATCCATAGCTTCTGAATGTACCATCCATAGCTTCTGAATGTACCATCCATAGCTTCTGAATGTACCACCCATAGCTTCTGAATGTACCATCCATAGCTTCACAATAAATGTGAATGTTTTTTCCGTCCGGATTGATACATCAATATTAATGACGTTACTGATAATCGATGACGATGTGAATTCATGGTGGAAATGTTGTATGGCTCACCTGTTTAACTGCGATCCTTCAATAAACCTGTATTAAGCATTATACATTGTTAGCTGGGCTTTTTACACCTGTCAAATATGTCAAAACCTCCCTATCTTTGCTCATCTGATTGACAGTTCAGTGGTTGTCATCATGTTGATAGGTAGAGGAGGGTGATATGCTGGTTTGCACACTCTGCATGCGTTCCAAATGACACTCTATTCTGACCAGAACCGTATGGGTCTTTGGTCTGAAGTAGTGCACTGCGTAGAGAATATGGTGCCATTTGGGATGCAGTCTCTCATATACTTCCTGCTGACTTTATAGATCAAAGGTCACATTGGGGGAACTAGACACTGGGCAACAGAAACCACATCACTATCTCTGCTCTGACTGTCACGGTTTCGGCCGAGGCTGCTCCTCCTCCTTGTTCGGGCAGGTTTCGGCGGTCGTCGTCCCCGGAGTACTAGCTGCCACCGATCTATGTTTCATGTTCGTTTGGTTTTGTCTTGATGTTGTACACCTGTGTCTAGTTAGTCCTCATTAGTGTCCCATTTTAGTTCTCGTTGTGTGTGTATGGTGTTGTGTGTGATTGCTCTTCTGTTTTGGTGTTCTGAGCTACGTACTTCCCTCCGTTGTTTGGAGCGGTTTTCGCACATGTTAGTGCGCCTTTTGTTTGACGCCTGTGTGCGCCTTTATTTCGCCTCCGGGCTTATTGTGCTCGCTTACTACGTGAATATTCACTAAAGTCTTTTGGACTTAGCTTCTGCGTCCTGCGCTTGATTCCTGCACCACACCCACCTTCAGCACCCCTGACAGAATCACACACCTTTACTAATGGAATCAGCAGGAACAACAGTCACGCCTGAGTCGCTGGAGGAGCATGTCCGCGGCCAGGATGACCAGATACGACAACTGGGGACCGCTCTACAGGACGTCATCAACACCCTGCACCGATGGGAGTCCAGAGGGGTACCCACACCTCCACCTACCCTGCCACCCCCATCGGCCGGTCCACCAGTCCCAGGTCCGGAACCCAGTGGGATTCGGCTCTCGCTCCCGAGGGCGTATGACGGAACAGCTGCCGGGTGTCAGGGTTTCCTCCTGCAGGTGGAGCTCTACCTGGCCACTGTACACCCGGTGCCCTCGGGACACGAGAGCGTTTCCGCCCTCATCTCCTGTCTCACGGGCAAGGCGTTGGAATGGGCCAACGCCGAGTGGAGGAGGATGGACGCCACCACCATCTCCTACGCCGAGTTCTCCCGTCGCTTCAAGGCCGTGTTCGACCATCCACCTGAGGGCAAAGCGGCGGGGGAGCGTCTAGTCCACCTGAGACAGGGGAGGAGGAGCGCACAGGCGTTCGCGCTGGAGTTTCGGACTCTAGCGGCAGACGCAGGGTGGAATGAACGGGCCCTCATCGACCATTTTCGATGTAGCCTACGGGAGGACGTTCAACGTGAGTTGGCCTGCAGGGACACCAATTTCACCTTCGACCAGTTGGTCGATATGTCCATCCGTCTGGACACCCTGCTGGCCACCCGTGGACGTCCCGAGTGGGTTCCGTCCATTCCACCCTCCGGCACCTCCGAGCCGAGCCCTATGGAGCTCGGGGGTGCTGGCGCTAGAGAAAGGAAGAGGAGGAGCCCGAGGGGGCCTGTCCCCTGCACCAAGTGCGGTCGTGGAGGGCACACTGCGGCCAGGTGCTGGGGAGGGTTCCCCGAGGGAGGAGACAACAGGCCCCGCACTGGGGAGCCTTCCCAGGTGAGTAGACGCCCCACTTACCCAGAGCTCTCTGTTGCGCACTTTTGTATACCTGTTTGTTTCCCACAGGTTGCACCTCATTCCCAGCATAAGGCGCTAGTAGATTCAGGCGCAGCTGGGAATTTTGTTGATCTGAAGTTTTGTTTAGATTTAGGGATCCCCCTCCTACCTGTTGACAAGCCTTTTCCCGTTCATGCTTTAGATAGCCGCCCGTTAGGGTCGGGGTTGATTAGGGAAGTCACAGCGCCACTTAGGATGTGTGCGCAGGGGGGTCATGAGGAGACTATACAGTTGTATCTGATCGACTCTCCTGCGTACCCGGTGGTGCTGGGAATTCCCTGGTTAAGCACCCATAACCCTGCTATTTCGTGGCAACAGAGGGCTCTCAATGGGTGGTCTGCTCAGTGTGAGGGGCGATGTCTGGGTGTTTCCGTAGGGGCGACTTCGGTGGAAAGTCCAAACCAAGTGCCCGCACTGCACATTCCGCCTGAATATGGGGATTTAGCTCTCGTGTTTAGTAAAGCTAGGGCGACGCAGTTGCCTCCTCATAGACAGGGGGATTGTGCGATTGATCTCCAGGCAGGAGCAGCGCTCCCACGGAGCTACGTGTATCCCTTGTCTCAAGAGGAGAGAAAAGCTATGGAAACTTACATAGCCGAATCTTTGAGACAGGGATACATACGGCCCTCCACTTCTCCCGCCTCCTCGAGCTTCTTTTTTGTGAAGAAAAAGGATGGAGGGTTGCGCCCGTGCATCGATTACCGTGGTCTCAATCAAATGTAGTGCCTTGGGGTCGGAGGCCGAGCAGTTGCCATACCAGTAATATTATGCCAGTAAATATCTGAAGGCAAATGCACAAACACACGGAGACAGTCCTGAGGTAACCAAATACTGCATATGAGCAATGTTGTATATTTTGAAGTGTTCTTGTGGGTTAGCTAAGGCTTAATGCCTGAGGAGGCAGAGTAGCATATTATTCTGTTGAGAATAGAATGTTGATGCCTGGACAATGTAGAAACCATGTAGAACTGTATCATTTAAAATGTAGGCTTTCTAAATACATCTGCAAGACGTCTTGCCAATTAACAAACTATGTCTATTTTAAATACACAACTTGAATCCCTCCACAGCCTCATAGAGGATCTAGATATATTTTCTAACCTCTCTGGATTACAACCCAATTATGATAAATGTACTATATTACGTATTGGATCACAAAAAAATAAAAATGTTACATTACCATGTAGTTTACCAATAAAATGATCTGATGGTGATGTGGATATACTCGGAATACATATCCCAAATGAAATAAATGATCTCACTCCAATACATTTTAATAGAAATTTAGCAAAAATAGACAAGATCTTGCTATCATGGAAAGGAAAATATCTGTCAATTTGTGGAAAAATCACCCTGATTAACTCTTTAGTATCATCCCAGTTTACCTATTTGCTTATGGTCTTGCCTACGCCTAGCGAACAGTTTTTTAAATTATATGAGAATACAATATTCCAATTTATTTGGAAGGCAAGCCAGACAAAATTAAACGGGCCTATTTATATAATGAATATGAATTCGGAGGACAGAAATTATTAAATATTAAAGCATTAGACCTATCACTAAAAGCCTCAGTCATACAAAAGTTATACTTAAATCCGAACTGGTTCTCTAGCAAATTAGTAAGATTGTCTCACCCAATGTTCAAGAATGGTCTTTTTCCCTTTATTCAGATTACAACCTCTCACTTTCAGTTATTTGAAAAGGAAATAATCTCCCAAATATCACTATTTCTAAAACAAGCCATTGAAAGTTGGTTGCAATTTCAATTTAATCCTCCAGAAACGACAGAACAAATAATGCAACAAATATTGTGGTTAAACTCAAATATACTAATTGATAAAAAAACATTTTTTCTTGACAAAATGTTTAAAAAAGGTATAATCTTCGTAAATTATATCATCGGTAGGACTGGTGGAGATATGTCGCACATGCAGCTAACAAAAACATGGAAATGTCTGCTCTACCCAAAATTACAACCAAATAAATGCAGCATTACCGCAAAAATGGAAGAGGAAAGTGGAAGGGGGGAAATTTAAGGAACTTGTCTGTCGGCCTTGCATTAAAGAACATAATTGGTTAAAGAAAACTGTGATAAATAAAAAAGTATTCCAGTTTCATTTAAGGACCAAAGGATTGACAGCCGTCCCATATAGATTGCAAAATAGTTGGGAAGAGATTTTTGACGTACCGATTCCATGGCATAGTGTTTATGAACTTATACGCAAAACGACGCCGGATTCAAAACTTAGAATTTACCAATAGAATGTTATTTATATGGGGGATACAATCTTCCCAGCTCTGCAGATTTTGCTGCGAAGAGACAGAATCATTAGATCATTTGTTTTGGTACTGTCCATTTGTATCTTGTTTTTGGACAAAGGTCCAGGAATGGCTAAAGGATTGCAATATTTACCTGGAGCTAACCCTGCAGATAGCACTACTGGGTGATCTGAAAAGTCATAGTCAATCGATCAATAATATAATAATACTTTTAGCAAAAAAAATTATTTTCAATTTACAATCTGTAGAAACAATGAGAATTGAAAGGTTCAGAACTTTTGTAAAACATCACAGTACAGTTGAAAAATATATGGCAAATAGAAATCCAATATGGATGGTGTTAAGAGATAGATGGGAGGTGTTGAATGGAGTTGAAGGATGGGACTAATAACAACTAACAACAATTAATAACAACAAGATAACTAATAATGTAAGCATACTGTGTCCATAATAAGTATATAGGTTATAGGTTGAGAGCTTTTGTGAAAGAGCACAGTTAGAAAGATATGGCATATAGAAGCAAACCGGATGGACATCATGAAAATGATCGGAGAGGTTGAGGGTAGAGGAAGTTCAGGAGTAAAAACAAACCAAATAGAATTATTGTAAAATTGACTGTGTCCATAAAATGTAGATAGTATGTATAAGCTGGAAGTAGAGGCCTAAGCATTGTTGTTCACTAGTTTACTCCAATTAGGGAAGGGGTGGTGTGGTTGGAAAATAATATAGGGAAATATATATTTTTAAAGGATATGTATATGTATATCTGGACCCCTCCAAACTAGCTTCAATGCCATACAACACTCCTTCCGTAGCCTCCAACTGCTCTTAAACGCTAGTAAAACTGAATGCATGCTCTTCAATCGAACGATGCTTGCACCCGCCCGCCCGACTAGAATCACTACTCTTGGCGGGTCTGACCTAGAGTATGTGGACAACTACAAATACCTAGGTGTCTGGTTAGACCGTAAACTCTCCTTCCAGACTCACATTAAGCATCTCCAATCCAAAGTTAAATCTAGAATCGGCTTCCTATTTCGCAACAAAGCCTCATTCACTCATGCTGCCAAACATGCCCTCGTAAAACTGACTATCCTACCGATCCTTGACTTCGGCGATGTCATTTACAAAATAGCCTCCAACACTCTACTCAGCAAATTGGATATAGTCCATCACAGTGCCATCCGTTTTGTCACCTTAGCCCCATATACTACCCACCATTGTGACCTGTACGCTCTCGTTGGCTGGCCCTCACTACATATTCATTGCCAAACCCACTGGCTCCAGGTCATCTATAAATCCCTGCTAGGCAATTCTCTGCCTTATCTTAGCTCATTGGTCACCATAGCAACACCCACCCGTAGTATGCGCTCCAGCAGGTATATCTCACTGGTCATCCCAAATCCAACACCTCCTTTGGCCGCCATTCCTTCCAGTTCTCTGCTGCCATTGACTGGAACGAACTGCAAAAATCTCTGAAGCTGGAGACTCTTATCTCCCTCACTAACTTTAAGCATCAGTTGTCAGAGCACCTTACCGATCACTGCACCTGTACACAGCCCATCTGAAATTAGCCCACCCAACTACCTCATCCCCATATTGTTATTTATTTTTGCTCATTTGCACCCCAGTTTCTCTATTTGCACATTATTTTGCACTATGGCCTATTTATTGCCTTACCTCCATAACTTACTACATTTGCACACACTGTATATATATTTTCTATTGTGTTATTGACTGTACGTTTTGTTTATCCCATATGTAACTCTGTGTTGTTGTTGTTTTTATCGCATTGCTTTGCTTTATCTTGGCCAGGTCGCAGTTGTAAATGAGAACTTGTTCTTGACTGGCTTACCTGGTTAAATAAAGGTGAAATAAAATAAAAATAAATAAAATGTATGTGTATGTATATGTATGTATGTGTGTATATGTATGTACAGTGGGGAAAAAAGTATTTAGTCAGCCACCAATTGTGCAAGTTCTCCCACTTAAAAAGATGAGAGAGGCCTGTAATTTTCATCATAGGTACACGTCAACTATGACAGACAAAATGAGAATTTTTTTCCAGAAAATCACATTGTAGGATTTTTAATGAATTTATTTGCAAATTATGGTGGAAAATAAGTATTTGGTCACCTACAAACAAGCAAGATTTCTGGCTCTCACAGACCTGTAACTTCTTATTTAAGAGGCTCCTCTGTCCTCCACTCGTTACCTGTATTAATGGCACCTGTTTGAACTTGTTATCAGTATAAAAGACACCTGTCCACAACCTCAAACAGTCACACTCCAAACTCCACTATGGCCAAGACCAAAGAGCTGTCAAAGGACACCAGAAACAAAATTGTAGACCTGCACCAGGCTGTGAAGACTGAATCTGCAATAGGTAAGCAGCTTGGTTTGAAGAAATCAACTGTGGGAGCAATTATTAGGAAATGGAAGACATACAAGACCACTGATAATCTCCCTCGATCTGGGGCTCCATGCAAGATCTCACCCCGTGGGGTCAAAATGATCACAAGAATGGTGAGCAAAAATCCCATAACCACACGGGGGGACCTAGTGAATGACCTGCAGAGAGCTGGGACCAAAGTAACAAAGCCTACCATCAGTAACACACTACGCCGCCAGGGACTCAAATCCTGCAGTGCCAGACGTGTCCCCCTGCTTAAGCCAGTACATGTCCAGGCCCGTCTGAAGTTTGCTAGAGTGCATTTGGATGATCCAGAAGAGGATTGGGAGAATGTCATATGGTCAGATGAAACCAAAATAGAACTTTTTGGTAAAACTGAACTTGTCGTGTTTGGAGGACAAAGAATGCTGAGTTGCATCCAAAGAACACATTTACATTTACATTTACGTCATTTAGCAGACGCTCTTATCCAGAGCGACTTACAAATAGGTGCATTGACCTTATAGCCAGTGGGATAACCACTTTACAATGTTTTTATTTTATTTATTTATTTATTTTTTATTTTTGGGGGGTTGGAGTAAAGGGGGGGGGGGGGGTAGAAGGATTACTTTATCCTATCCCAGGTATTCCTTAAAGAGGTGGGGTTTCAAATGTCTCCTGGAATGGGCTTTCAAGACCATCGTCAAGCAGCTTGGTGAAAAGGTGACAACTGGAAGAAACACAAAATAACTGTCAGTCTCCCTCGGCCTGGGGCTCCATGTAAGATCTCACCTTGTGGAGTTGCAATGATCATGAGAACGGTGAGGAATCAGTCCAGAACTACACGGGAGGATCTTGTCAATGATCTCAAGGCAGCTGGGACCATAGTCACCAAGAAAACAATTGGTAACACACTACGCCGTGAAGGACTGAAATCCTGCAGCGCCCGCAAGGTCCCCCTGCTCAAGAAAGCACATATACATGCCCGTCTGAAGTTTGCCAATGAACATCTGAATGATTCAGAAGAGAACTGGGTGAAAGTGTTGTGGTCAGATGAGAACAAAATTGAGCTCTTTGGCATCAACTCAACTCGCCGTGTTTGGAGGAGGATGAATGCTGCCTATGACCCCAAGAACACCATCCCCACCGTCAAACATGGAGGTGGAAACATTATGCTTTGGGGGTGTTTTTCTGCTAAGGGGACAGGACAACTTCACCGCATCAAAAGGGACGATGGACGGGGCCATGTACCGTCAAATCTTGGGTGAGAACCTCCTTCCCTCAGTCAGGGCATTGAAAATGAGTCGTGGATGGGTATTCCAGCATGACAATGACCCAAAACACACGGCCAAGGCAACAAAGGAGTGGCTCAAGAATAAGCACATTAAGGTCCTGGAGTGGCCTAGCCAGTCTCCAGACCTTAATCCCATAGAAAATCTGTGGAGGGAGCTGAAGGTTCGAGTTGCCAAACGTCAGCCTTGAAACCTTAATGACTTGGAGAAGATCTGCAAAGAGGAGTGGAACAAAATCCCTCCTGAGATGTGTGCAAACCTGGTGGCCAACTACAAGAAACGTCTGACCTCTTTTTTTGCCAACAAGGGTTTTGCCACCAAGTACTAAGTCATGTTTTGCAGAGGGGTCAAATACTTATTTCCCTCATTAAAATGCAAATCAATTTATAATAATTAGTTGCAGTCGTCGGGTGAGGTTGTGTCTCTCTCTGGCGGGAGGTAAGCTTGGCTTATATGGCTTATATAAGCTTATATGGCTTTAGATTGTAGTCAGGTATTGTAGGTAGTCATCGTAGGTTATTGTAGTTATCATAGGTTATTGTATGTAAGTATTGTAAGTATTGTATTCGGCTGAGCCCGGTGAAGCACGAGGCTAGCTAACCCACTACCTAGACTAGCTAGCGGGTAGCTACTGGTAACTATTAGCAACTGTGGATAGTTGTTTCACGCTTAAGAGTACCTGTATTTACGCCAGCTAGCTGCCTACCATTCAGCTGTTATTCTAACCTCATTGTCTGAAGCGTTAATGTTAGGTAGTAAGTAGCTACTGTACTCGAAATGTAGCTAGCTTGTTGCTACCTGGATAGCTACTAAACAATAGCTGGAGCGACCTAGCGAACAGACGCGAACTGGCTGAGTCGATTCAGTGGCTAGCTTTGCACTTGGCTAGCTAACGGTAGCTGCTAGGGGTAAGTTATAACCTACATTTGTGTTTTGTTTTTACATACTGGTAACCAGAGTCGTTCAAGGGAATTTGGGACATGGGTGACTAGTTAACGTTAGCTTGGCTCTCTCTTTGTGTTCGTGCCGTGGGAAGAGGGGATTTTCGTTGGCAGAAAGCAATGGCTAGCTAGTATGCTAACTATTCTAGCTAACTAACTGGCTGAATAAGTTGACGACGGACTCGCTCAAGCTGTCGGGACTAACCCACAACGTTAGACACGGACACAAATGATCTGCTTGGCGTGTTGACACACTGGTGGTTTGTTGTGGCCGAGTATTGGTGCTAAACCGTGTTATTGGAGCCTGGCATGCTAGTTGGTTATGACGTCATAGGACTAGGTGCCCTGGACGGTTTTCACGGAAGTTAGCTAGCTGAATAAACTAAGTTAGTCTATTCCTAGAAAACATTGAACCGCTGTAGTTTACAACAATTATAGTTTCACCTATTTGGGTGTTTCAGTGAAACGTAAGTGAGGGAGGCCCCGCTCTCTCGCTTTCCCAGATGTTTAGTTCATTTCATTCCGATCTACTTTGCATTATTTTAGCCATTTTCTGTGGCCTGTCAACTATGCGTCTGTCTATCCCTGTTCTCTCCTCTCTGCACAGGCCATACCAACACGGCACACTGCGTGGCTGCTGCCTCTCTAACCTGGTGGTCCCTGCACGCACGACCCACGTGGAGTTCCACGTCTCCGGCAGCCTCTGGAACTGCCGTTCTGCGGCCAACAAGGCAGAGTTCATCTCAGCCTATGCTACCCTCCAGTCCCTCGACTTCTTGGCGCTGATGGAAACATGGATTACCACTGAAAACACTGCTACTCCTACTGCTCTCTCCTCGTCTGACCATGTGTTCTCGCATATCCCGAGAGCATCTGGTCAGCGGGGTGGTGGCACAGGAATATTCATCTCTCCCAAGTTGACATTCTCTCTTTTTCCCCTGACCCATCTGTCTATCTCCTCATTTGAATTCCATGCTGTCACAGTCACTAGCCCATTCAAGCTTAACATCCTCATCATTTATCGCCCTCCAGGTTCCCTTGGAGAGTTCATCAATGAGCTTGACGCCTTGATAAGTTCCTTTCCTGAGGATGGCTCACCCCTGACAGTTCTGGGGGACTTTAACCTCCCTACTCATTCTCTCTGCCTCCTTCTTTCCACTCCTCTCCTCTTTTGACCTCACCCTCTCACCCTCTGCCCCTACTCACAAGGCAGGCAATACGCTTGACCTCATCTTTACTAGATGCTGTTCTTCTACTAATCTCACTGCAACTCCCCTCCATGTCTCCGACCACTACTTTGTATCCTTTTCTCTCTTGCTCTCCTCCAACACTACTCACTCTGCCTCTACTCAGATGGTAATGCGCTGTCGCAACCTTCACTCTCTCTCTCCTGCTACTCTCTCCTCTTCCATCCTATCATCTCTTCCCTCTGCTCAATCCTTCTCCCTCCAATCTCCTGATTCTGCCTCCTCAACCCTCCTCTCCTCCCTTTCTGCATCCTTTGACTCTCTATGTCCCCTATCCTCCCGGCCAGCTCGGTCCTCCCCTCCTGCTCCGTGGCTTGACGACTCATTGCGAGCTCACAGAACAGGGCTCCGGGCAGCCAAGCGGAAATGGAGGAAAACTAGACTCCCTGCGGACCTGGCATCTTTTCACTCCCTCCTCTCTACGTTTTCTTCCTCTGTTTCTGCTGCTACAGCCACTTTCTACCACTCTAAATTCCAAGCATCTGCCTCTAACCCTAGGAAGCTCTTTGCCACCTTCTCCTCCCTGCTGAATCCCCCCCCCCCTCTGTGGATGACTTCGTCAACCATTTTGAAAAGAAGGTTGACGACATCCGATCCTCGTTTGTTAAGTCAAATGACACTGCTGGTCCTGCTCACACTGCCCTACCTTATGCTTTGACTTCTTTCTCACCTCTCTCTCCAGATGAAATCTTGCAACTTGTGACGGCCGGCCGCCCAACAACCTGCCCGCTTGACCCTATCCCCTCCTCTCTTCTCCAGACCATTTCCGGAGACCTTCTCCCTTACCTCACCTCGCTCATCAACTCATCCTTGACCGCTGGCTATGTCCCTTCCGTCTTCAAGAGAGCGAGAGTTGCACCCCTTCTCAAAAAACCTACACTCGATCCCTCTGATGTCAACAACTACAGACCAGTATCCCTTCTTTATTTTCTCTCCAAAACTCTTGAGCGTGCCATCTTTAGCCAACTCTCTTGCTATCTCTCTCAGAATGACCTTCTTGATCCAAACCAGTCAGGTTTCAAGACTGGTCATTCAACTGAGACTGCTCTTCTCTGTGTCACGGAGGCTCTCCGCACTGCTAAAGCTAACTCTCTCTCCTCTGCTCTTGTCCTTCTAGACCTGTCTGCTGCCTTTGATACTGTGAACCATCAGATCCTCCTCTCCACCCTCTCCGAGTTGGGCATCTCCGGCGCGGCTCACTCCTGGATTGCGTCCTACCTGACAGGTCGCTCCTACCAAGTGGCGTGGCGAGAATCTGTCTCAGCACCACGTGCTCTCACCACTGGTGTCCCCCAGGGCTCAGTTCTAGGCCCTCTCCTATTCTCGCTATACACCAAGTCACTTGGCTCTGTCATATCCTCACATGGCCTCTCCTATCATTGCTACGCAGACGACACACAACTAATCTTCTCCTTTCCCCCTTCTGATAACCAGGTGGCGAATCGCATCTCTGCATGTCTGGCAGACATATCAGTGTGGATGATGGATCACCACCTCAAGCTGAACCTCGGCAAGACGGAGCTGCTCTTCCTCCCGGGGAAGGACTGCCCGTTCCATGATCTCGCCATCACAGTTGACAACTCTGTTGTGTCCTCCTCCCAGAGTGCAAAAAGCCTTGGCGTGACCCTGGACAACACCCTGTCGTTCTCCGCTAACATCAAGGCGGTGACCCGATCCTGTAGGTTCATGCTCTACAACATTCGGAGAGTACGACCCTGCCTTACACAGGAAACAGCACAGGTCCTAATCCAGGCACTTCATCTCCAGTCTGGATTACTGCAACTCGCTGTTGGCTGGGCTCCCTGCCTGTGCCATTAAACCCCTACAACTCATCCAGAATGCCGCAGCCCATCTGGTGTTCAACCTTCCCAAGTTCTCTCACGTCACCCCGCTCCTCCGCACACTCCACTGGCTTCCAGTTGAAGCTCGCATCTGCTACAAGACCATGGTGCTTCCTACGGAGCTGCGAGGGGAACGGCACCTCCGTACCTTCAGGCTCTGATCAGTCCCTACACCCAAACGAGGGCATTGCGTTCATCCACCTCTGGCCTGCTGGCCCCCCTACCTCTGCGGAAGCACAGTTCCCGCTCAGCCCAGTCAAACTGTTCGCTGCTCTGGCACCCCAATGGTGGAACAAGCTCCCTCACGACGCCAGGACAGCAGAGTCACTCACCACCTTCCGGAGACACTTGAAACCCCACCTCTTTAAGGAATACCTGGGATAGGATAAAGTAATCCTTCTACCCCCCCCCTTAACCACCCCCCCAAAAATAAATAAATAACATATTGTAAAGTGGTTATCCCACTGGCTATAAGGTGAATGCACCAATTTGTAAGTCGCTCTGGATAAGAGCGTCTGCTAAATGACATAAATGTAAATGTAAATTTATTTTAAAAATTACATGCGTTTTTCTGGATTTTTTGTTTGTTATTCCGTCTCTCACTGTTCAAATAAACCTACCATTAAAATTATAGACTGATCATGTCTTTGTCAGTGGGCAAACGTACAAAATCAGCAGGGGATCAAATACTTTTTTCCCTCACTGTATGTAAATAAGGTATTTCTGTTTTTCTTTTTTTTACATTTGCAAAACATTTCTAAAAACCTGTTTTTGCTTTGTCATTATGGGGTATTGTGTGTAGATTGATGAGGAAAAATACTAATTTAATCAATTTTAGAATAAGGCTGTAACGTAACAAAATGTGGAAAAAGGGAAGGTGTCTGAATACTTTCCGAATGCACTGTACAAAGGGTACCAGTACCAAGTCAATGTGCAGGGGTACGGGTTAGTCAAGGTAATTGAGGTAATATGTACATGTAGGTAGGGGTAAAGTGACAATGCACAGATAATAAACAGAGAGTAGCAGCAGCGTATGTGAAGAGAGTGAAGGAATGTGAATGTATGTGTGTGTGTGTGGCGTCAATATGCATGTGTGTGCTTTGTGTGTGTGTTCGTGTGTGTGTGTGTGTGTGTGTGTTGGATTGTCAGTATAGTATACAGTGGGGAAAAAAAGTATTTAGCCAGCCACCAATTGTGCAAGTTCTCCCACTTAAAAAGATGAGAGAGGCCTGTAATTTTCATCATAGGTACACGTCAACTATGACAGACAAATTGAGGAAAAAAAATCCAGGAAATCACATTGTAGGATTTTTAATGAATTTATTTGCAAATTATGGTGGAAAATAAGTATTTGGTCACCTACAAACAAGCAAGATGTCTGGCTCTCACAGACCTGTAACGTCTTCTTTAAGAGGCTCCTCTGTCCTCCACTCGTTACCTGTATTAATGGCACCTGTTTGAACTTGTTATCAGTATAAAAGACACCTGTCCACAACCTCAAACAGTCACACTCCAAACTCCACTATGGCCAAGACCAAAGAGCTGTCAAAGGACACCAGAAACAAAATTGTAGACCTGCACCAGGCTGGGAAGACTGAATCTGCAATAGGTAAGCAGCTTGGTTTGAAGAAATCAACTGTGGGAGCAATTATTAGGAAATGGAAGACATACAAGACCACTGATAATCTCCCTCGATCTGGGGCTCCACGCAAGATCTCACCCCGTGGGGTCAAAATGATCACAAGAACGGTGAGCAAAAATCCCAGAACCACTCGGGGGGACCTAGTGAATGACCTGCAGAGAGCTGGGACCAAAGTAACAAAGCCTACCATCAGTAACACACTACGCCGCCAGGGACTCAAATCCTGCAGTGCCAGACGTGTCCCCCTGCTTAAGCCAGTACATGTCCAGGCCCGTCTGAAGTTTGCTAGAGTGCATTTGGATGATCCAGAAGAGGATTGGGAGAATGTCATATGGTCAGATGAAACCAAAATATAACTTTTTGGTAAAAACTCAACTCGTCGTGTTTGGAGGACAAAGAATGCTGAGTTGCATCCAAAGAACACCATACCTACTGTGAAGCATGGGGGTGGAAACATCATGCTTTGGGGCTGTTTTTCTACAAAGGGACCAGGACGACTGATCCGTGTAAAGGAAAGAATGAATGGGGCCATGTATCGTGAGATTTTGAGTGAAAACCTCCTTCCATCAGCAAGGGCATTGAAGATGAAACGTGGCTGGGTCTTTCAGCATGACAATGATCCCAAACACACTGCCCGGGCAACGAAGGAGTGGCTTCGTAAGAAGCATTTCAAGGTCCTGGAGTGGCCTAGCCAGTCTCCAGATCTCAACCCCATAGAAAATCTTTGGAGGGAGTTGAAAGTCCGTGTTCCCCAGCGACAGCCCCAAAACATCACTGCTCTAGAGGAGATCTGCATGGAGGAATGGGCCAAAATACCAGCAACAGTGTGTGAAAACCTTGTGAAGACTTACAGAAAACGTTTGACCTGTGTCATTGCCAACAAAGGGTATATAACAAAGTATTGCGAAACTTTTGTTATTGACCAAATACTTATTTTCCACCATCATTTGCAAATAAATTCATAAAAAATCCTACAATGTGATTTTCTGGATTTTATTTTCTCATTTTGTCTGTCTGTCACGATCGTCAGGGAGAGAAGTAGACCAAGGCGCAGCGTGTGAAACAAACATGACTTTAATTAGTTAAAGTATACCAAAACACGACTCGTGAAGTCCACGGTAAACAATACCGACACGGAACAAAAACCCACAAACACAAAGTGAAACCCAGACAGTTAAATATGGCTCCCAATCAGAGACAACCAGCACACAGCTGACACTCGTTGCCTCTGATTGGGAGTCACACAGGCAAACATAGAAATAACCACCCTAGAACACCCAAACAAAGAAACAGAACACATAGAATGAACACACCCTGGCTCAACATATAGAGTCCCAGAGCCAGGGTGTGACAGTACCCCCCCTAAAGGCGCGGACTGCGACCGCGCCTAAACACGAGCAAAACAGGGGAGGGCTGGGTGGGCATACCTCCTCGGCGGCGGTTCTGGCTCCGGCCTTGCCCACCACCCTCCAACAAACCCCCCATAGCGCCCCTGGTCCGGTCTGGCCCCGCTGGCTGGAGCTGGACTGGACGTAGCAGGAGCGGTAGGCTTCAGCTCCTTAGTGGAGCAGTAGAGCGGTACCTGAATTGGCACCGATGACCCAGGCACGGGTTGTGCCGGACTGACGACTCGCACCCCTGGCTTGGTGCGAGTGGCAGGAACGGGCCGGGCCGGGCTGGCGACGTGCACCGTAGACTTGGTGCGAGTGGCAGGAACAGGCCGGACCGGGCTGGCGACGCGCACCGTAGACTTGGTGCGTGGAGCAGGGACAGGCCGGGCCGGGCTGGCGACGCACCCCGTAGGCTTGGTGCGTGGAGCAGGGACAGGCCGGACAGGGCTGGCAACGCACACCGCAGGCTTAGTGCGTGGAGCAGGGACAGGCCGGGCTGGGCTGGCGACGCACACCGTAGGCTTGGTGCGTGGAGCAGGAACAGGCCGGGCTGGGCTGGCGACGCACACCGTAGGTTTGGTGCGTGGAGCAGGGACAGGCCGGGCTGGGCTGTCGACGCACACCGTAGGCTTGGTGCGTGGAGCAGGAACAGGCCGGGCAGGGCTGGCGACGCACACCGTAGGCTTGGTGCGTGGAGCAGGAACAGGCCGGGCTGGGCTGTCGACGCACACCGTAGGCTTGGTGCGTGGAGCAGGAACAGGCCGGGCTGGGCTGTCGACGCACACCGTAGGCTTGGTGCGTGGAGCAGGAACAGGCCGGGCAGGGCTGTCGACGCACACCGTAGGCTTGGTGCGTGGAGCAGGAACAGGCCGGGCTGGGCTGGCGACGCACACCGTAGGCTTGGTGCGTGGAGCAGGGACAGGCCGAACCGGGCTGTGGAGACGGATAGGAGGCCTGGAGTGAATAGCGGCCACCACCCGTCCTGGCTGAATGCCTACCCTCACACACTCTGTGTGAGGCATCCGCACAGGACGTACAGGGCGGTGTACCCCTGGCCTGGTGGCCTTCTGGATCCGCCCCCTTTTCTCCTCCGTCAGCCCCGTCGTCCATGCCGTGTGCCCCCCCCTAAAAATTTTCTGGGGTTGCCTCACGACCTTCTGACGACGACCCTGACCACGCCGTAGCTCCTCTCTACGGCGCGCCTCCACCGTCTCACTCCATGGCCGGCGATCCATCCCGGCCAGGATTTCCTCCCAGGTCCAGGACCCCTGCCCGTCCAAGATCTGCTCCCACGTCCAGGCTGCCTGCTCCTGGACACGCTGCTTGGTCTTGGTATGGTGGGTTTTTCTGTCACGATCGTCAGGGAGAGAAGTAGACCAAGGCGCAGCGTGTGAAACAAACATTACTTTAATTAGTTAAAGTATACCAAAACACGACTCGTGAAGTCCACGGTAAACAATACCGACACGGAACAAAAACCCACAAACACAAAGTGAAACCCAGACAGTTAAATATGGCTCCCAATCAGAGACAACCAGCACACAGCTGACACTCGTTGCCTCTGATTGGGAGTCACACAGGCAAACATAGAAATAACCACCCTAGAACACCCAAACAAAGAAACAGAACACATAGAATGAACACACCCTGGCTCAACATATAGAGTCCCAGAGCCAGGGTGTGACACTGTCATAGTTAACGTGTTCCTATGATGGAAATTACAGGCCTCTCTCATCTTTTTAAGTGGGAGAACTTTCACAATTGGTGGCTGACTAAATACTTTTTTCCCCCACTGTATGTGGGTGTGTGGTTAGAGTCCAGTGTGGTTAGAGTCCAGTGTGGTTAGAGTCCAGTGTGGTTAGAGTCCAATGAGTGTACATCGAGCCTGTGCAAGAAAGTCAATGCTAAATAATAAAATAAGGGGGTGTCATGACTTGCCCTCATGGGCTGAGGATCAAAGATGCCGGCTAGGCAAAGGTTTGAACACCCCCTCTCCTTGGGGCCAGTTTTACGACCAGCTGTAAATTCCTTGCAGAAAACTTTCTCTTCCGTGCCATGCAGTATTGGGAGAGGGAATTTCCCTGTGGAACAAAGGAAGTCTTCCCACCAAGACTCCAACATCCAAAAGTGGATAATGAAACAATATTCCTACTTCAAAGAATGTGGGAAATGGTCAGTGGACTTGAAGAACAATCATGTCAAATTCGTTACTATGTTGTCATGTCATTAAAGCCTTGAAAAACAAATTAACATTAGACCATTTGAGCAGATTACGGTGTAAGCCGGATGTTGCAAATAGTTGAATTTCTACCAGACCAGCAGACGTGAAGCGTGAGCTAAATGTTACAAAATGGTTAGACCACAAAGACCAGAAAACGTGAGACGTTAGTCCACACGTTTGAAATGGTGAGAAACTCTGAAACGCTCTACCTCTACACGAGGTGAAGAAGAAGACAATGCACTAGACCTTATCATCTCAGTCTGCAGCTGGCATGTATAGTCATCTAGAGAACTTTCACTAAAGACACGAGTAGGGAAGGACAAACCCTCTCAGACAACCGTTGGTACATCTGAAGTATCCATTCTAACAGATTAACTCTACGAACTACAGGGTATGCTGAAGTATCCATTCTAACCACCACTACGACAAGAAACTCTACCAAGGACATCGGGATCTCTGGTGGGCAAACCAGAGTCCTACATCATCAACTCAACTATCGAGGACAGCTACACGTAAATACATGTTGCATTTCTAATCCTAATGAGCGGGTGCTAAGCGTTTGTATTTCCGTGAGCGTAGTTAAGAAACGTCCGACAGGTGAATTCCTTTGTCTCTTCATCCCCCCCCCCCCTCTCTGAATCCACCATCGTGTTATAACCAAACTGTCCTGTTTTGTTAGTCCGCTAGACTATATTTACTGTATAATGTTAGTTTTTTATGTATTCTGGAATTCTTATTGAGTTAGTTAGTAAATAAATAATTGAGCAAATGTGTGTATTGCTGATTCTTCAATAAGGTTAGGGTTCTTGCAGGTTCAAGGATTATGCGACGTTCAGAATGAGACCGATAAGAGGTCATTATTTAATAAGTGACTGTTATCGATATATAACATATCTTCTAAGAGTTTAATTCGGGAGATGGTAACTCGTTAAACAACTTCTTCCGTGGTGCCCCAAATTCCTAATGAGTTAATTGTTACATGATTAATGTAATCGAGTGACAATTAAACATAGTTAGTTGATTCGATAAATAACAGTCATACATTAAAGTAAGTCACGTCACGACAGGGGTCAATACAAATAATCCGGGTAGCCATTCGATTAACTGTTCAGCAATCTTATAGCTTGGGGATAGAAGCTGTTAATGAGCCTTTTCGTCCCAGACTTGGTGCTCCGGTACCGCTTGCTGTGCGGTAGCAGAAAAAACAGTCTTTGACTTGGGTGGCTGGAGTCTTTCACAATATCTAGGGCCTTCCTCTGACACCGCCAGGTATAGAGGTCCTGGATTGCAGGAAGCTCGGCCCCAGTGATGTACTGGGCCGTACGCAGTACCCTCTGTACCACATTTTGGTTGGATGCCGAGCAGTTGCCATACCAAGCGGTGATGCAACCAGTCAGGATGCTCTCGATGATGCAGCTGTAGATCTTTTTGAGGATCTGAAGACCCATGCCAAATCAGGGGGAATAGGCGTTGTCGTGCCCTCTTCACGACTGCCTTGATGTGTTTGGACCATGATAGTTCCTTAGTGATGTGGACACTAAGAAACTTGAAGCTCTCAATCTGCTCCACTACAGCCCTGTTGATTTTTTTATTTATTTATTTATTAGGGATCCCCATTAGTTGCTGCCAAGGCAGCAGCTACTCTTCCTGGGGTCCAAACACATTAAGGCACTTACATTGCATATCAAAAGATTAAACAGCACATCATATAACATTATTACACCACTACATATCAAGAATACAACATTTATAATACCACCATACAACAATATTGCAATGTACGTGTGTGTAGAGTGTGTGTGCTAGCGCCCGTGTGCGTGTGCATGTGTCTGTACCTGTGTGTGTGTCTCTTCACAGTCCCCGGTGTTCCATAAGGTTTGGTATGGTATGGTTTTTAAATCCGATTCTAATGCTTTCATCAGTTACCTGATGTGGAATAGAGTTCCATGTAGTCATGGCTCTATGTAGTACTGTGCACCTCCCATAGTCTGTTCTGGACTTGGGGATAGTGAAGAGACCTCTGGTGGCATGTCTTTTGGGGTATGCATGGGTGTCCGAGCTGTGTGCTGGTATTTTAAACAGACAGCTTGGTGCATTCAGCTTGTCAACACCTCTTACAAAAACAAGTAGTGATGAAGTCAATCTCTCTTCCACTTTGAGCCAGGAGAGATTGACATGCATATCATTCATGTTAGCTCCCTGTGTACTTTTAAGGGCCAGCCGTGCTGCCCTGTTCTGTGCCAATTGTATATGTCTAGAGAATATGTAGACATAGACAGTGTTCTTTAACTGGTATATGTCTAGAGAATATGTAGACCTAGACAGTGTTCTTTAACTGGTATATGTCTAGAGAATATGTAGACATAGACAGTGTTCTTTAACTGGTATATGTATAGAGAATATGTAGACCTAGTGTCAACGATGTAGTGATGGTGTGGTGGGGAATCAGGCGCAGAAGCAGAGGTACAGTCCAACAAGACTTTACTATGCAAAATAATCCACAAACGGCAGGATGCCAAACAGACGCGCACAGGCGTCAACACACGATCGCACGAAAACACAGTGCGCAAAACTCTCCTAAACAGAGGAGGACACTACGAATCCTGGCGTACTGGAAAAATAACACAGCTACGCAACCATCTGACAAGCGACAATTACACACAACACTATACACACAAACAGGGAACTAAATAGGGTGCATAATGAGACCTAACACAAAACAGGTGTGGCTAACAGACAAAACTAATCAAACAGGAAACACAGAACATAGAACGGTGGCAGCTAGAATTCCGGAGACGACGAACGCCGAAGCCTGCCCGAACAAGGGAGAGAGGCAGCCTCGGCCGAAACCGTGACAGTACCCCCCCCTTGACGCGCGGCTCCAGACGCGCGCCGACTCCGGCCTTGGGGACGACCCGGAGGCCGCGGCGCAGGGCGCGTCGGATACCCCCGATGGAATTCCGTCAGGAGCGACGGGTCCAAGATGTCTCTCCTCGGCACCCAGCACCGCTCCTCCGGACCGTACCCCTCCCACTCCACTAGATACTGAAGACCCCCTCTCCGACGTCTAGAATCCAAGATGGATCTCACGGTGTACGCCGGTGCCCCCTCGATGTCCAACGGGGGCGGGGGGGTCTCCAAGATCTCATGTTCTTGGAGTGGGCCTGCTACCACCGGCCTGAGAAGGGACACATGGAACGAGGGGTTAATACACTTATACTCAACTGGTAACTGTAATCTATAACATACCTCGTTCAACCTTCTCAGGACTTTAAATGGCCCCACAAACCGCCGACCCAGTTTCCGACAGGGCAGGCGGAGGGGCAGGTTTCTGGCAGAGAGCCAGACTCGATCTCCAGGTGCGTACACAGGCCCCTCACTGCGGTGTAGGTCGGCGCTCGTCTTCTGTCGACGTATGGCACGCTGCAGATGGACGTGTGCAGCGTTCCACGTCTCCTCCGAGCGCCGCACCCACTCATCCACAGCGGGGGCCTCGATCTGGCTCTCATGCCATGGTGCCAGAACCGGCTGGTACCCTAAAACACACTGAAAAGGGGTTAGTTGGGTGGAGGAGTGGCGGAGAGAGTTCTGTGCCATCTCGGCCCAGGGCACATATCTCGCCCACTCCTCCGGCCGGTCCCGGCAGTATGTTCTGAGAAACCTGCCCACATCCTGGTTTACGCGTTCCACCTGCCCATTACTCTCCGGGTGGTAACCCGAGGTGAGGCTCACCGAGACCCCCAACCGCTCCATAAAAGCTCTCCAGACTCTGGAGGTGAATTGGGGACCCCGGTCAGCCACAATGTCCTCGGGCACCCCGTAGTGCCGGAACACATGAGTGAATAGTGCTTCGGCGGTCTGTAGGGCAGTAGGAAGACCCGGCATGGGGAGCAAACGACAGGCCTTAGAGAACCGGTCCACAACGACCAGGAGTGTAGTATTCCCTTGAGAGAGGGGAAGGTCAGTTATAAAATCCACCGAGAGGTGGGACCATGGTCGTTGTGGAACGGGCAGGGGCAGTAACTTACCCCTAGGCAGATGTCTAGGCGCCTTACACTGGGCGCACACCGAGCAGGAGGAAACATAAACCCTCACATCCCTGGCCAACGTGGGCCACCAATATTTGGCACTAAGACAGTGCACTGTCCGGCCGATACCCGGATGTCCAGAGGAGGGTGACGTGTGAGCCCAATAGATCAATCGATCCCGACACTCGAGCGGAACATACTTCCGACCCTCCGGGCATTGTGGTGGACTAGGGTCGGTGCGTAATGCCCGCTCGAGCTCAGAATCGAGCTCCCACACCACCGGTGCCACTAGACACGACTCCGGCAGTATGGGAGTGGGCTCCACGGACCTCTCCTCCCCGTCATACCGCCGAGACAGCGCATCTGCCTTACCGTTTTGTGACCCAGGGATGTAGGTGATCTTAAAAGAGAAACGGGTCAAAAACATACTCCATCTAGCCTGTCGAGGGTTCAGCCTCCTCGCTGCCCGGATGTACTCCAGGTTACGGTGGTCCGTCAAAATGAGGAAAGGGTGTTGAGCCCCCTCAAGCCAGTGCCTCCACACCTTAAGGGCCTGTACCACAGCTAACAGCTCCCTGTCCCCTACGTCATAATTTCGCTCCGCCGGGCTGAGCTTCTTGGAATAGAAGGCACAGGGGCGGAGTTTAGGTGGCGCGCCTGACCGTTGTGAAAGCACGGCGCCAATACCGGCCTCAGACGCGTCCACCTCTACCTGAAATGGTAAAGAGGGATCCGGATGCGCCAGCACCGGAGCCGAGGTGAACAGGTCCTTCAGCTTCTCAAACGCCCTGTCCGCCTCGACTGACCACTGCAGACGCACCGGGCCCCCCTTTAAGAGAGACGTGATGGGAGCTGCCACTTGCCCAAAACCCCGGATAAACCTCCGGTAGTAATTCGCAAACCCCAAAAACTGCTGCACCTCTTTCACAGTGGTTGGTGTTTGCCAATTACGCACGGCTGACACTCGGTCTACCTCCATCTTCACCCCTGACGCAGACAACTGATACCCCAAAAAGGAAATCGACTCCTGGAAAAACAGACACTTCTCTGCCTTCACATACAGGTCGTGCTCCACCAGCCTCCGCAACACCCTGCGCACCAGGGCCACATGCTCGACACGGGTAGGTGAGTACACGAGAATGTCATCTATGTACACCACGACTCCCTGTCCCTGCATGTCCCTGAAGATCTCATCCACGAATGATTGGAAAACTGACGGAGCATTCATCAACCCGTATGGCATGACTAGATACTCGTAATGGCCCGAGGTGGTACTAAAGGCTGTTTTCCATTCATCATCCTTCCTGATGCGCACCAAGTTGTACGCGCTCCTGAGATCTAATTTCGTGAAGAAACGCGCCCCATGCAACGACTCAGTCATGGTCGCAATCAGCGGGAGTGGATAACTATACTTCACCGTAATCTGATTGAGACCACGGTAATCGATGCACGGACGCAAACCCCCATCCTTTTTCTTCACGAAAAAGAAACTCGAGGACGCGGGGGAAGTGGACGGCCGTATGTATCCTTGTCTCAGTGATTCGTCTATGTAAACCTCCATAGCTTTCTTCTCCTCCTGAGACAGAGGATACACATGACTCCGTGGGAGCGCAGCTCCTGCCTGAAGGTCTATCGCACAATCCCCCTGCCTATGGGGTGGCAACCGCGTCGCCCTCGCCTTACTAAACGCAATAGCCAAATCCCCATACTCAGGTGGAATGTGCAATGCGGGCACCTGGTTTGGACTCTCCACCGAGGTAGCCCCTATGGAAACGCCCAAACATCTACCCACACACTGAGCAGACCACTCCATCAGAGCCCTCTCCTGCCACGAAATAACGGGGTTATGGGTACTTAACCAGGGCATGCCCAGCACCACCGGATACGCAGGAGAGTCAATCAGAAACAGTTGAATTATCTCCTGATGACTCCCCTGCGCACACATCCTAAGTGGCGCCGTGACCTCCCTGATTAAGCCCGTACCCAACGGACGACTATCTAGGGCGTGAACGGGAAAAGGAACATCAACAGGGAGAAGGGGAAACCCTAACTCTAAACAAAACTTCTTATCAATAAAATTCCCAGCCGCGCCTGAATCTACCAGCGCCTTATACTGGGAATGAGGTGCCACCTGCGGAAAACGCACAGGCATACAAAAATGGGCAACAGTGAGCTCTGGGTGAGTGGGGCGCCTACTCACCTGGAGGGAATCCCCAGTGCGGGACCTGTCGTCATCTCCCCGAGGAGGCCATCCCCAGCACCTAGCCGCGGTGTGTCCTCCCCGACCACAGTTGGTGCAGTGGATGGACCCCCTCACCTGCCGACTCCTCCTATCTCTAGCGCCAGCGCCCCCGAGCTCCATAGGACACGGCTCGGATGCGCTGGAGGGTGAAATGGACGGACCCCCCTCAGGACGTCCGCGGGTGGCCAATAGGTTATCTAACCTGATTGACATGTCGACCAGCTGGTCGAAAGAGAGACTGGTGTCCCTACAGGCCAGCTCCCTACGGACGTCCTCTCTTAGGCTACATCGATATATATCGACGAGGGCCCGCTCATTCCACCCTGCATCAGCCGCTAGAGTACGGAATTCAAGCGCGAATTCCTGAGCACTCCTCCTCCCCTGCCGGAGGAAGACCAGACGCTCCCCCGCCGCTTTCCCCTCCGGGGGATGGTCGAACACCGCCCTAAAGCGGCGGGAGAACTCGTCGTAGGTGATACTCGCGGCGTCGATCTTCCTCCACTCCGCGTTGGCCCATTCCAACGCCTTCCCGGACAGGCAGGATATCAGGGCAGACACGCTCTCATGCCCCGAGGGTGCCGGGTGTACGGTGGCCAGGTACAACTCCACCTGGAGGAGGAATCCCTGACACCCAGCCGCGGTTCCGTCGTAGGCCCTCGGGAGAGCGAGTCGGATCCCTCGGTGTTCTGGCGCTGGAATGGGCAGGCTGGCCGATGGTGCTGGCTGGGCTGGCGGTGAGGAAGGTGTTGGAGGTGCGCCCCAGCCTCGGAGCGTGGTGATTACCTCCTGCAGGGCGGTTCCCATCTGGAGGATCTGTTCCTGTTGCTCCCGAACCTGGACCTCCAGTCTCGTCGGCGCTGCTTCGGCTCCCGCTGATTCCATGTTTATGGTGTGTAATTCTGTCAACGATGTAGTGATGGTGTGGTGGGGAATCAGGCGCAGAAGCAGAGGTACAGTCCAACAAGACTTTACTATGCAAAATAATCCACAAACGGCAGGATGCCAAACAGACGCGCACAGGCGTCAACACACGATCGCACGAAAACACAGTGCGCAAAACTCTCCTAAACAGAGGAGGACACTACGAATCCTGGCGTACTGGAAAAATAACACAGCTACGCAACCATCTGACAAGCGACAATTACACACAACACTATACACACAAACAGGGAACTAAATAGGGTGCATAATGAGACCTAACACAAAACAGGTGTGGCTAACAGACAAAACTAATCAAACAGGAAACACAGAACATAGAACGGTGGCAGCTAGAATTCCGGAGACGACGAACGCCGAAGCCTGCCCGAACAAGGGAGAGAGGCAGCCTCGGCCGAAACCGTGACACCTAGACAGTGTTTTTTAACTGGTATATGTCTAGAGAATATGTAGACCCAGACAGTGTTCTTTAACTGGTATAGAGAATATGTAGACCTAAACAGTGTTCTTTAACTGGTATATGTATAGAGAATATGTAGACCTAGACAGTGTTCTTTAACTGAATGGAGAATATGTAGACCTAGACAGTGTTCTTTAACTGGTATAGAGAATATGTAGACCTAGACAGTGTTCTTTAACTGGTATATGTCTAGAGAATATGTAGACCTAGACAGTGTTCTTTAACTGGTATAGAGAATATGTAGACCTAGACAGTGTTCTTTAACTGGTATATGTCTAGAGAATATGTAGACCTAGACAGTGTTCTTTAACTGGTATAGAGAATATGTAGACCTAGACAGTGTTCTTTAACTGGTATAGAGAATATGTAGACCTAGACAGTGATCTGTAACTGGTATAGAGAATATGTAGACCTAGACAGTGTTCTTTAACTGGTATAGAGAATATGTAGACCCAGACAGTGTTCTGTAACTGGTATAGAGAATATGTAGACCTAGACAGTGTTCTTTAACTGGTATAGAGAATATTCAGACCTAGACAGTGTTCTTTAACTGGTATAGAGAATATGTAGACCTAGACAGTGTTCTTTAACTGGTATAGAGAATATGTAGACCTAGACAGTGTTCTTTAACTGGTATAGAGAATATGTAGACCTAGACAGTGATCTGTAACTGGTATAGAGAATATGTAGACCTAGACAGTGTTCTTTAACTGGTATAGAGAATATGTAGACCTAGAGAGTGTTCTGTAACTGGTATAGAGAATATGTAGACCTAGACAGTGTTCTGTAACTGGTATAGAGAATATGTAGACCTAGACAATGTTCTTTAACTGGTATATGTCTAGAGAATATGTAGACCTAGACAGTGTTCTTTAACTGGTATAGAGAATATGTAGACCTAGACAGTGTTCTTTAACTGGTATAGAGAATATGTAGACCTAGACAGTGTTCTTTAACTGGTATAGAGAATATGTAGACCTAGACAGTGTTCTTTAACTGGTATAGATAATATGTAGACCTAGACAGTGTTCTTTAACTGGTATAGAGAATATGTAGACCTAGACAGTGTTCTTTAACTGGTATAGAGAATACGTAGACCTAGTCAGTGTTCTTTAACTGGTATAGAGAATATGTAGACCTAGACAGTGTTATTTAACTGGTATAGAGAATATGTAGACCTAGACAGTGTTCTTTAACTGGTATAGAGAATATGTAGACCTAGACAGTGTTCTTTAACTGGTATAGAGAATATGTAGACCTAGACAGTGTTCTGTAACTGGTATAGAGAATATGTAGACCTAGACAGTGTTCTTTAACTGGTATAGAGAATATGTAGACCTAGACAGTGTTCTTTAACTGGTATAGAGAATATGTAGACCTAGACAGTGTTATGTAACTGGTATAGAGAATATGTAGACCTAGACAGTGTTCTTTAACTGGTATAGAGAATATGTAGACCTAGACAGTGTTCTTTAACTGGTATAGAGAATATGTAGACCCAGACAGTGTTCTTTAACTGGTATAGAGAATATGTAGACCCAGACAGTGTTCTTTAACTGGTATAGAGAATATGTAGACCTAGACAGTGTTCTTTAACTGGTATATGTCTAGAGAATATGTAGACCTAGACAGTGTTCTGTAACTGGTATATGTATAGAGAATATGTAGACCTAGACAGTGTTCTTTAACTGGTATAGAGAATATGTTGACCTAGACAGTGTTCTTTAACTGGTATAGAGAATACGTAGACCTAGACAGTGTTCTTTAACTGGTATAGAGAATATGTAGACCTAGACAGTGTTCTTTAACTGGTATAGAGAATATGTAGACCTAGACAGTGGTCTTTAACTGGTATAGAGAATATGTAGACCTAGACAGTGGTCTTTATTATAACGGGTATTAATGTCATAACTTTTTGTAGTACCCTACTATGTTCAATGCGCTTATTTACATTCCTCCACTAGTTCACTATAGTCTGTTTGCTAGTGACGATGGGGAATTGCTAGCTTGTACTGCTAAGGCTGTCTCCTTTGAAGATGCCGTCTTGGCCCTTTGGCCTGTGTAGTCATTGGCCAGTCCACTGTATAGCCCTGTCCTCCGCTCTTGTGGAGCTTTCACTTACTGTTCCCTCTGTAAATCAATGGTGCGTTTACACTGAGCATACAAAACATTAGGAACAGCTTCCTCATATTGACTTGCACCCCCCTAGGGCCGTGGCGGTCATGACATTTTGTCAACCGGTGATTGTCAAGGAAATAACTGCCGGTCTTACGGTAATGACCGTTAAGTAAAATAAATCAATGGTGCATTTATATAACTGTCATATTGTCAATGAGTCTTACTATTCATATAGCATTTTATTATATTACTTCATTGTAGGGTTAGGGTTGTCATCTCCCGTCTGGATTACTGCAACTCGCTGTTGGCTGGCCTCCCTTCCTGTGCCATTAAACCCCTACAACTCATCCAGAACGCCGCAGCCCGTCTGGTGTTCAACCTTCCCAAGTTCTCTCACGTCACCCCCCTCCTCCGCACACTCCACTGGCTTCCAGTTGAAGCTCGCATCCGTTACAAGACCATGGTGCTTGCCTATGGAGCAGTGAGGGGAACGGCACCTCTGTACCTTCGGGCTCTGATCAGTCCCTACACCCAAACGAGGGCATTGCGTTCATCCACCTCTGGCCTGCTGGCTCCCCTTCCTCTGCGGAAGCATAGTTCCCGCTCAGCCCAGTCAAAACTGTTCGCTGCTCTGGCACCCCAATGGTGGAACAAGCTCCCTCACGACGCCAGGACAGCGGAGTCACTCACCACCTTCCGGAGACATTTGAAACCCCACCTCTTTAAGGAATACCTGGGATAGGATAAAGTAATCCTTCTACCCCCCCCCCCCCCCCCCCAAAAATTGTAAAGTGGTTATCCCACTGGCTATAGGGTGAATGCACCAATTTGTGAGTCGCTCTGGATAAGAGCGTCTGCTAAATGACGTAAATGTGCCCTTGAGCAAGGCACTTAACCCTAATTGCTCCTGTAAGTCGCTCTGGATAAGAGCGTCTGCTAAATGACTAAAATGTAAAAATGTAAATTTCTATATCCTGACATTTACTAATTATAATTCCTCGTCATTGTACTTTCAGAAACACACACACACACACACACACACATACACACACACACACACACACACACACACACACACACACACACACACACACACACACACACACACACACACACACACACACACACACACACACACACACACACACACACACTGTCATGAACCCTGCGTCCTGAGTCTGTTCCTGCCTGTGTTGCCGTTTTTCTGCTCGGTATCTCCTGTTTCCTGAAGGTTCCTGAACGCACCCTGTCCGGTTTCCGGGCGACGTTGCTAGGCGGGTGATCTCTCGATTAACCGCGCCTGCTTCTCATCAGCCTCGGCACACCTGGTCCTGATCATCACCCCTTCTTAAGCTCTGACCTGACATCCATTCCCTGCCGTGCCATCATTTAATCTGCCACTTCACCTCCATCTACTAATCTCCGCCACCCGCTCTGTCTCCTGGATTATTCTGCATCTTTTGAATCTGTAAATAAACACTCACCTTCGTTCAACTCACCTTGTCCTGGTCTGCTTCTGGGTTCTGTCTTAGAGAACCGTGACAGAACGATCCGGCCAGAAATGAACCCAGCGGACCTGGACTCTGTTCGCCATGCCATTACCCATCAGGAGAAGATGTTGGGACAACATAGCACGGCGCTACAGGAGATAGCGTTGTCAGTTCGGAACTTTTCTACCAGTCTGACGAAGATCCAGGCTCAGCTCAGTTTGCCGGTGGAGAATCCACCACCTTTTTCACCCATCTCGCCTGCCGTTTCTGGAGCTGTGCCCTTCCGTGAGCCCAAGGTTCCGACGCCTGATAAGTATGAGGGGGATTTGGGAAGATGCCGTTCCTTTCTTATGCAGTGTGGATTAGTGTTCGATCTACAGCCCCACTCTTATGCCACAGACAAGGCTAGGATAGCCTTTGTCATTGAATTGCTGCGTGGTAGAGCCCTGGAGTGGGCTTCAGCCGTATGGGAACGACAGGACACCTGCATGGCTTCATACCAGGAGTTCACGGCTGAGATGAGGAAGCTGTTTGACCATCCTGTCCGAGGTAAGGATGCAGCTAAGCGCCTGTTTTCTCTTCGCCAATGAGCTCGCAGAGTTGCCGACTTCGTAATCGAATTCAGGACATTGGCTGTGGAGAGTGGGTGGAATGAAGAGTCACTGCAAGCTGCCTTTTATCAGGGGTTGTCGGAGCAACTCAAGGATGAGCTGATCTCCTATCCGGAGCCTAGTGACCTGGACAGTTTGGTCGCTTTGTCTATTCGGGTGGATAACAGAGTTCGAGAGAGAAGGAGGGAGAAGCAATGGGGCCCGTCCAATCAATCAGCTTCTCGGTTCCCAGTCGGGTCAGGAGGTGGACCAGAACGCGTCGATCATTGTCCACCACACGGGATTAGTGGAGAGGTCCTGCCTCCAGATTCTGAACCCATGCAAGTGGGGCGGCACGGGTTAACCAAGGAGGAGCGCCAACATAGACGTGAGACCAATCGCTGCCTCTACTGTGGTAGTTCGGGACATTACATCTCCACTTGTTCCCAGCGGCCGTCAAACTGCCCGGCTCGCTAAGTTTGAGAGGACTTTTAGCGAGCCGGTTTCAACCTCTCAATACCCCTGTCAGACCCCGTTTCCCGGCTACCCTCATGAACAGGAATCAGAGTTTAGCGATTAACGCTTTCATCGATTCAGGTGCCGATGGCAGCTTTATTGATGCCGACGTGGTGGAACAGCTGGGGCTTCCCAAGGAGCGACTACCGGAAGCCATTGAAGCGACCACTCTGAACGGCAGTAGTCTGGCACGTATCACGATGAGGACTGAACCGGTTAAGATGCTGTTGTCAGGGAATCATTCTGAGGTTATCTCATTCTTCATTCTGCCTTCTCCCCATGTTCCTCTGGTCCTTGGATACCCCTGGCTGAAGGAACACAATCCCACGTTCGATTGGGTGACTGGCAAGGTAACTAGTTGGAGCATTGATTGTCATGCTATCTGCCTCAAGACTGCCTGTTCCCATTCTGTTCCCAGTCAGGTCATTGAGGCTAACCCCCCAGATTTGTCCCTGGTCCCCGAAACATATCACGATTTGGGGGAGGTGTTCAGTAAGCAGAGGGCTCTGTCACTCCCTCCCCACCGACCATATGATTGTGCCATAAACCTGTTCCCTGGAGCTGTCTATCCCAAGGGACGGTTATACAGCATCTCCCGACCTGAACGTGAAGCTTTGGAGACCTACATAAAGGAGTCCCTAGCTGCTGGTCTCATTCGTCCCTCGTCATCACCCCTGGGGGCAGGATTCTTCTTTGTGAGTAAGAAGGATGGCTCTCTTCGACCTTGTATTGATTATCGGGGGTTGAATGACATCACGGTCAAGAACAAGTATCCCCTGCCCTTGATGAGCTCTGCTTTCGACTCCTTACAGGGTGCTACGGTGTTCACCAAGCTGGACCTACGCAATGCGTATCATCTGGTCCGGATCAGAGAGGGTGACGAGTGGTTGACTGGTTTCAATACACCGATGGGTCATTTCGAGTATCAGTTGATGCCGTTTGGACTGACCAATGCTCCAGCAGTGTTCCAGAGTATGGTGAATGACGTCCTGAGAGATATGATCGGTCTTTTTGTGTTCGTTTACCTGGATGACATTCTTATCTTCTCTAAGGAGCCTTCCAGCCACGTCCAGCATGTCAAGCAGGTTCTGCAGCGATTGTTGGAGAATCGCCTGTTTGTGAAGGCCGAGAAGTGTGAATTTCACGCCCACACTACATCCTTCCTCGGGTACATCATCTCCAGGGGAGAGATTAGGATGGACCAAGAGAAGGTTAGGGCGGTTCTGGATTGGGCCCAGCCCGGTACGAGATTGCAGCTCCAGAGGTTTCTGGGGTTTGCGAATTTCTATCGTAGATTTATCCGTGATTACATCCGTGTGGCCGCTCCTTTAACTGCCCTGACTTCTAGTACCAGAACCTTCAGTTGGAATCCTGAGGCGGACCGAGCATTTCTGGATTTGAAGAGGCGATTCACCAACGCTCCGATTCTCTCTCAACCTGACACTGCCCGTCAGTTTGTCGTTGAGGTGGATGCGTCTGATGTGGGGGTTGGCGCCATCCTGTCCCAGCGATGCTCCACTGACGGTAAACTCCATCCCTGCGCCTACTACTCTCGTCATCTTTCGTCTGCGGAGAGGAACTACGATGTGGGTAACCGGGAGCTTCTCGCAGTGAAACTTGCCTTGGAGGAGTGGCGCCACTGGTTGGAGGGGGCGGAGCAACCGTTTGTTATCTGGACTGACCACAAGAATCTTGCTTACGTGCAATCGGCTAAACGTCTCAACTCCCGTTAGGCCAGGTGGTCGTTGTTTTTTGGACGCTTTAATTTTTCCTTGACGTTCCGACCGGGGTCTAAGAACGGCAAGGCGGACGCCTTGTCCCGGATGTTCTCCAAGACGGAGGAGAGTGGGGCCAAGACTGAGATGATTCTTCCCCGGAACCTTGTCGTAGGAGCTGTTATGTGGAGGATTGAGGAGGAGGTTATGGCGGCCCTTCGGACGCAGCCTGGCCCCGGTAACGGTCCACCCGGTCGGTTGTTTGTGCCTGAGTCGGTCCGTTCGGCTGTCCTCCAATGGTCCCACGCCAGCAAGATGGCTTGCCACCCTGGCGTGGCTCAGACGATGGCGCTTCTACGCAGACGATTTTGGTGGCCTGCCATGGGAGAGGATACTCGGAGGTTTGTTGCTGCCTGTCCAGTTTGTGCGCAGAACAAGAGTGCCAATCGGCCCAGCTCTGGACTTCTTCACCCACTACCTATCCCCCGGCGACCATGGTCGCATCTGGCCCTGGACTTTGTCACTGGGTTGCCCTCTTCTGAGGGGAACACGGTCATTCTGACTATTGTGGACAGATTCAGCAAGTTCGCCCACTTTGTGCCCATCTCCAAGCTTCCCTCTGCCTCTGAGATGTCCAAGATCCTGGTTAAGGAGGTTTTCAGGGTCCACGGATTGCCCAGTGACATAGTTTCCGACCGTGGTCCTCAGTTCACCTCTGCTGTCTGGAAGTCCTTCTGTTTGGCCATTGGAGCTACAGTCAGTCTCACATCTGGGTTTCACCCCCAATCCAATGGACAGGAGGAGAGAGCCAACCAGAAGATGGAATCCACGCTGCGCTGCCTTGTTTCCTCCAACCCCACCTCTTGGGTCTCTCAGTTGCCTTGGGTTGAGTATGCCCACAATACTCTCCCTACTTCTGCCACTGGGATGTCTCCCTTCCAGTGCCTATACGGCTACCAACCCCCCTTGTTTCCTTCTCAGGAGAAGGATCTCTCGGTTCCCTCTGTCCAGGCCCACATTCGTCGTTGCCACCGGACCTGGCATCGGGCCAGAAAGGCCCTCCTTCGAGTTTCTGACCGGTATCAGCTCCAGGCGAATCGTCGCCGTATTCCAGCCCCCGCTTATGCCATCGGAGATAGGGTCTGGTTGGCTACACGGGACCTTCCTCTGCGGACTGAGTCAAGGAAACTGTCGCCGAGGTTCATTGGTCCGTTTGTGGTGGAGAGAGTGATTAATCCGGTTGTGGTTCGACTCAAGTTGCCTAGGATGCTCAGAGTCCATCCCACCTTCCATATCTCCTGCCTCAAGCCTGTTCTCCTCAGCCCTCTGTTGCCCCCTCCGCCTCCTCCTCCTCCTCCTCGGATGATCGGAGGAGGTCCTGTCTACACGGTGCGCCGCCTCATGGATTCCAGACGGCGGGGCCGGGGTTTCCAGTATCTCGTGGACTGGGAGGGGTATGGTCCTGAGGAGAGGAGTTGGATTCCTCGGCGTCAGATCCTTGATGCTGACCTCCTTCGTGACTTCTACCGCCTCCATCCTGGTGCTCCGGGTAGTCCGCCCGGTGCCGTTCATCGGAGGGGGGGTACTGTCATGAACCCTGCGTCCTGAGTCTGTTCCTGCCTGTGTTGCCGTTTTTCTGCTCGGTATCTCCTGTTTCCTGTAGGTTCCTGAACGCACCCTGTCCGGTTGCCGGGCGACGTTGCTAGGCGGGTGATCTCTTGATTAACCGCACCTGCTTCTCATCAGCCTCGGCACACCTGGTCCTGATCATCACCCCTTCTTAAGCTCTGACCTGACATCCATTCCCTGCCGGATCGTTAGCCATTAACAGTATGTTTTGTCAGCGTATCAGCCTCTGAGTACTAGTGTTAGTTTTGTTGTTTTTGCACCTTGTTGACCTGCCTTGTACTTACCTCCGTTTTTTCTGTCTACAGTCATTCTCCCGGAACCTTCACCCAACCCCTGCCGTGCCATCATTTAATCTGCCACTTCACCTCCATCTACTCATCTCCGCCACCCGCTCCGTCTCCTGGATTATTCTGCATCTTTTGAATCTGTAAATAAACACTCACCTTCGTTCAACTCACCTTGTCCTGGTCTGCTTCTGGGTTCTGTCTTAGAGAACCGTGACACACACACACACACTCACACACACACATTTAAAAGCCCCTGTTTACGTAACCTACCATTAAACATCATAACTGGAACTGGAGTTGTTGACATCTTTCTTATTGAAGATTGAGGCCAGATTTCTTATGACTAGCAACATTTAGTGAACGTATACTCCTTTATATGGGGACAGGACACCAGCAATCGGAAACTGTCTTCGGAAATAGGGGACGTTTGGTAACCCTATCAGTGAAAATATAGCCTACCCACTGGACACCGACGTCAGTTCAACGCCTAGTTTTGATTTACATTTGGTTGAGATGTCAACTAACGTGAATTCAATGTGAAATCAACAAAACATTTCACTGTGTCATTGGACTTCAGTTAAAGGTTGGGTGAAAATAATTCCCATACGTTGATAACTTTTTTTTCAAATCCAATCATTTCCCACATTGATTTAACGTCATCACATTGCGTTTCTTTGTTGAAATTATGTGGAAACAACGTTGATTCAACCAGTTTTTGCCCAGTGGGTAGGCTTTTTGGAATGTTCATGATAATTACTGTAGCACGTTGATTGAGTGGCTGGTACTTTATGGCTGGAGCCCGTTCTGCCACGCCCATTGCCTGAAGTCGGCGCAGCCTGCCCCGGGACATCTTCCTGTGGGCTCGGAAATTGCCCCTGACCTCCTCGCCATTCCCGCAGAGTACCAGGACCTCAGGGAGGTTTTTAGTAAGGCCCGGGCCACTTTGCTTCCTCCGCACCGGCTCTATGACTGCGGAATCGACCTTCTCCCGGGCACCACACCACCCCAGGGACGACTGTATTCACTGTCGGGTCCGGAGACCAAGGCTATGGACACCTACATCGAGGACTCCCTGGCTGCAGGGTGTATCCGGCCTTCTGCCTCCCCCCCGCCAGCGCAGGGTTCTTCTTTGTGGAGAAGAAGGACAAAACCCGCGCCCGTGCATTGACTACCGGGGACTCAATGACATCACGGTTAAGAACCGCTACCCGCTACCACTCATCGCCTCGGCCTTCGAGCCATTCCAGGGGGCCACCGTTTTCTCCAAGTTGGACCCCGAGACCATCCTCCCCACCTCGTGTCTGGCGGTGGCTCTCAGCTGGGGAATTGAGAAGCAGGTCCGTGGCGCAGCGTTCCCTGCCGAACCCCGGGGGGGGGGGGGTTGCCCAGATAACCGGGGTCCTCAGTTCTCGTCCCGGTTCTGGAAGGCGTTCTGCACGCTCATTGGGTCGTCGGCCAGCCTGTCCTCTGGGTTTCACCCCCAGTCTAGCAGCCAGTTGGAGCGAGCCAATCAGGACCTGGAGACGACTCTTCGCTGCCTTGTCTCCGCCAACCCCACCACCTGGAGCCAGTAACTCGTGTGGGTTGAGTATGCCCCTCAACACCCTTCCCTGCTCTGCCACTGGTCTCTCGCCTTTTGAGTGTTCCCTGGGATATCAGCCCCCGCTCTACCCGGAACAAGAGGAAGAGGTCGGCATACCCTCAGACCAGATGTTCGTCCGCCGCTGTCGCCGTACCTGGAAGAGAGCCCGGTCGGCTCTTCTCAAGACCACCTCTAGGTATCGACGACAAGCGGACCGCCACCGGACCCCGGGACCCCGGTATCGTCTCGGGCAGAGGGTATGGCTGTCCACTCGGGATCTGCCCGTCCGGGTGGAGTCCCGCAAACTTTCCCCCTGTTTTATCGGCCCTTTCCCCATCTACAAGATCCTTAGCCCCTCAGCCTTTAGTCTTCTGTTGCCCCGTACCCTCCGTATATATCCCACTCTTCATGTGTCTAGGATCAAACCTATGTCTCACAGCCTTTAGTCTTCTGTTGCCCCGTACCCTCCGTATATATCCCACTCTTCATGTGTCTAGGATCAAACCTATGTCTCACAGCCTTTAGTCTTCTGTTGCCCCGTACCCTCCGTATACATCCCACTCTTCATGTGTCTAGGATCAAACCTATGTCTCACAGCCTTTAGTCTTCTGTTGCCCCGTACCCTCCGTATACATCCCACTCTTCATGTGTCTAGGATCAAACCTATGTCTCACAGCCTTTAGTCTTCTGTTGCCCCGTACCCTCCGTATACATCCCACTCTTCATGTGTCTAGGATCAAACCTATGTCTCACAGCCTTTAGTCTCCTGTTTCCAGGCCCACCCCTCTGCCTGCCCCGACCCTGAGCCTGCATGCCTTTCTGTACCTTTCGTATTCTGCTCTGGATTACTGACCTCTGCCTGCCCTTTGACCTGTCGTTTGCCTGCCCCCTGTTTTGGTAAATAAACATTTTGCTTTTTCGAATTTATCCTGAGCCTTGATAGAAACTTTGTGGTAGGGCTGACAAGAGGATCAAATGGGATCAACATGTTTTTTTATTCTGTTCTGTGCATGTGGATAGGCTACTTTTCATGAATGTCCTCAGAGTTTTATATCATTTGCATGAAATTCGAACCAATACACAATGTAGCCTATCCATTCAACTCATCAGTCAGTGATGATGAAGATGATAGAACTCTGTCACCGTGATCACGACTGCAGAATAGAGGTCATATTGGCTCAACACACCTCTCCTATGGAATATCCAGTCAGGCTATATTTTGTTAGCCTGGGCTACATTGTGGTGGCATAGTAGACTATGAAAGTCTTTCATTTATCTGCAGGTTTCTCTAGGCCTATAGGCTACATACACTTAATTTGGAGCAATTCAGAATTGTCCACAACAAGTTTCAGATTTTAATTCTCTCTCTCTCTCTCTCTCTCTCTCTCTCTCTCTCTCTCTCTCTCTCTCTCTCTCTCTCTCCATGAACCTCAATTTCCATATTTTATTCTGTATACATTTAACAAGGCTTTCCCTGATAGCTTGTCCATGTTGTCTTCCTTTCGTCTGGATGACTGCTGACTGAATGAGGCAAGAACCACCTGGCCACAGCAGGACATGGGACAGGTGTGTGAAGCAGCAAGATATGAGGGAAGAACGGAATGTAGGCTACTGTATGACCAGAAATATAGGCCTGTAAGTCAAAGAAGTAGACTACTGTATGACCAGAAATATAGGCCTGTATGTCAAAGAAGTAGACTACTGTATGACCAGAAATATAGGCCTGTATGTCAGTGAAGGAGGCTACTGTATGATCAGAAATATAGGCCTGTATGTCAGTGAAGTAGGCTACTGTTTGACCAGAAATATAGGCCTGTATGTCAGTGAAGTAGACTACTGTATGACCAGAAATATACATTTACATTTTACAGACGCTCTTATCCAGAGCGACTTTATTTATTTTTATTTTTTTTATTTTTTTTATTATTATTAATATATTTTTTTTTTTTTTTTTTTTTCTGGGGGGATGGATCAGCTTAATATTGCAGATAGATTGTATCTTCTATCAATGTAATTGTCTGCATCACTTCCAATCCCCCATGTTTTTTTTATTTTTTATATATATATATTCCCCTTTATTACTTTTCAACCCCACCATCCTTTCCCTACTTGGAGTAAATTAGTGAACAACAACGCCCAGGCCTCTACTTCCGGTCTATAATTACTATCTACACCTTATGGACAGAGTTAATTTTACAATAATTCTATATCCATATATATATATATATATATATATATATATATATATATATATATTTATTTATTTTTTTGCTCCTGAACTTCTTCTACTCTCAACCTCTCCGATCATTTTCATGATGTCCATCCGGTTTGCTTCTAAATGCCATATCTTTCTAACTGTGCTCTTTCCCAAAAGCTCCCAACATACAACCTATATACTTATTATGGACACAGTATGCTTACATTATTAGCTATCTTTGTTATTATTTGTTGTTATTTGTTATTAGTCCCATCCTTCAACTCTATTCAATACCTCCCATCTATCTCTTAACACCATCCATATAGGATTTCTATTTGCCATATATATTTCAACCATACTGTGATGTTTTACAAAAGTTCTGAACCTTTCTATTCTCATTGCTTCTACAGATTGTGAATTAAAAATAAACATTTTTGCTAAAAGTATTATTATATTATTGATTGATTGACTATGACTTTTCAGATCACCCAGTAATGCTATCTGCAAGGTTAGTTCCAAGTAAATATTGCAATCCTTTAGCCATTCCTGGACCTGTGTCCAAAAACAAGCTACAAATGGACAGAACCAAAACAAATGATCTAATGATTCTATCTCTTCACAGCAAAATCTGCAGAGCTGGGAAGATTGTATCCCCCATATAAATAACATTCTATTGGTAGCAATAATTTTATATAATAATTTAAATTGAAAGATTCTAATTTTTGAATCCGGTGTCGTTTTGCGTGTCAGTTCATAAACACTATGCCATGGGATTGGTACGTCAAAGATCTCTTCCCAACTATTTTGCAATCTATATGGGACGGCTGTCAATCCTTTGGTCCTTAAGTGAAACTGATATACTTTTTTATTTATCACAGTTTTCCTTAACCAATTATGTTCTTTAATGCAAGGCCGACAGACAAGTTCCTTACTTTCTCCCCCTTCAACTTTCCTCTTCCACTTTTGCGGTAAGGCTGCAATTATTTGGTTGTAATTTTGGGTAGAGCAGACATTTCCATATGTTTTTGTTAGCTGCATGTGCGACATAACTCCACCAGTCCTACCGATGATATCATTTACGAAGATTATACCTTTTTTAAACATTCTGTCAAAAAATAAAGGTTTTTTGTCAATTAGTATATTTGAATTTAACCACAATATTTGTTGCATTATTTGTTCTGTCGTTTCTGGAGGATTAAATTGAAATTGCAACCAACTTTCTATGGCTTGTTTTAGAAATAGTGACATTTGGGAGATTATTTCCTTTTCAAATAACTGAAAGTAAGAGATTGTAATCTGAATAAAGGGAAAAAGGCCTTTCTTGAACAGTGGGTGAGACAATCTTACTAATTTGCTTGAGAACCAGTTCGGATTTAAGTATAACTTTTGGATGACTGAAGATTTTAGTGATAGGTCTAATGCTTTAATATTTAATAATTTCTGTCCTCCGAATTCATATTCATTATATAAATATGCTCTTTTAATTTTGTCTGGCTTGCCGTTCCAAATAAAATTGAATATTTTTTTCTCATATATTTTAAAAAACTGTTTGCTAGGCGTAGGCAAGACCATAAGCAAATAGGTAAACTGGGATAATACTAAAGAGTTAATCAGGGTGATTTTTCCACAAATTGACAGGTATTTTCCTTTCCATGGTAGTAAGATCTTATCTATTTTTGCTAACTTTCTATTAAAATTTATTGAAGTGAGATCATTTATTTCCTTTGGGATATGTATTCCGAGTATATCCACATCACCATCAGACCATTTTATTGGTAAACTACATGGTAATGTAAAAATTGTATTTTTTAGTGATCCAATACGTAATATAGTACATTTGTCATAATTTGGTTTTAATCCAGAGAGGTTAGAAAATGTATCTAGATCCTCTATGAGGCTGTGGAGGGATTCTAGTTCTATCCAGAGCGACTTACAGGAGCAATTAGGGTTAAGTGCCTTGCTCAAGGGCACATCAGCAGATTCTTCACCTAGTCGGCTCGGGGATTAGAACCAGAGACCTTTCGGTTACTGGCACAACGCTCTTAACCACTAAGCTACCTGCCTCCCTGTATGTCAGTGAAGGAGGCTACTGTATGATCAGAAATATAGGCCTGTATGTCAGTGAAGTAGACTACTGTATGACCAGAAATATAGGCCTGTATGTCAGTGAAGTAGACTACTGTATGACCAGAAATATAGGCCTGTATGTCAGTGAAGTAGGCTACTGTATGACCAGAAAAATAGGCCTGTATGTCAGTGAAGTAGGCTACCGTATGACCAGAAATATAGGCCTGTATGTCAGTGAAGTAGGCTACCGTATGACCAGAAATATAGGCCTGTATGTCAGTGAAGTAGGCTACTGTATGACCAGAAAAATAGGCCTGTATGTCAGTGAAGTAGGCTACCATATGACCAGAAATATAGGCCTGTATGTCAGTGAAGTAGGCTACCGTATGACCAGAAATATAGGCCTGTATGTCAGTGAAGTAGGCTACTGTATGACCAGAAATATAGGCCTGTATGTCAGTGAACATATAGAGCAGGAACACACAGTCCTATGCACGGAGTAGGAATAATTTAATAGACTGTTCAGATGGGTCAGATAGTTCAGATTGCAGTTGGCTACTGAGTTCCATATGGGTCTCCATGTTGACCTAAACACAACACATGATGGCAGCCTTGAGCTATTTTTTTTCTTCCATTTTCTCTGACTTGTCTGCATTTACATATTTTGTTCAACTTCAAAATAATGAAAATGTATTTTTAGGAAGATTATATGCACAAGGAATATTTGATTCCGTTTTGATATTCTAAACCAAATCTTTAATGTAGAACTTCATAATTAATTGCATATTCGTGCAATATAAGGTATTTCCTCTGAAAATAAAATGAAATAATTAGGTAATGATAGCCTTGTGTTATCAGTACAGTCTAAAATCTTATATTGTTATATTAATGCTATAGGCCTACATATTTAGACATTTTAGTCATTTAGCAGACGCTCTTATCCAGAGCAATTTACAGTTAGTGAGTGCATATATTTTTCAATACAGGCCCCCCGTGGGAATCGAACCCACTACCCTGGCCCCCCGTGGGAATCGAACCCACTACCCTGGCGTTGCATGCGCCATGCTCTACCAATTGAGCTACACCTTTGCATGTAGTCAAATCAAATCAAATCAAATGTTATTTGTCACATGCGCCGAATACAACAGGTACACCTGGAATAGTATAACAGTAATCCTTCTCCCCCACCCCCCCATCAAAAAAATGAAAAAAGTTGTTGTCCCACTGGCTATCCTAAGTTGAATGCACCAATTTATAAGATGCTATATACGACTCCCTCCCACCACTACAACCACCATCACCACCACCAGCACCACCACCACCATCACCACTATCACCACCGCCACCATCACCACCACCAGCACCACAACCACCATCACCACCATCACCACCACCAGCACCACAACCACCATCACCACCACCACCACTATCACCACCATCACCATCACCACCACCACCATCACCACTACCACCATCACAACCACACCCACCATCACCACCACCGCCATCACAACCACCACCACCATCACCATCACCACCACCACCACCACCACCATCACAACCACCACCATCACCATCACCACCACCACCATCACCACTACCACCATCACAACCACCGCCACCATCACCACCACCATCACCATCACCACCACTACCATCACCACCACCACCACCAATACCACCATCACCACCACCACCACCACCATCACCACTACCACCATCACAACCACACCCACCATCACCACCACCACCATCACCATCACCACCACCACCATCACCACTACCACCATCACAACCACCGCCACCATCACCACCACCATCACCATCACCACCACTACCATCACCACCACCACCACCAATACCACCATCACCACCACCACCACCACCATCACCACTACCACCATCACAACCACACCCACCATCACCACCACCACCATCACAACCACCACCACCATCACCATCACCACCACCACCACCACCATCACAACCACCACCATCACCATCACCACCACCACCATCACCACTACCACCATCACAACCACCGCCATCATCACCACCACCACCATCACCACCACCCACACCACCACCATCACCACCACCACCATCTCCACCTCCACCTCCACCACCACCACCATCACCACCACCACCACCAATACCACCATCACCTCCACCACCGCGGCATAACCTCACTAGTCTTACTCTCTGTTGGTGCACCTACAGTTCTCTGCTATCAAAAAACACAAGAGGCCCATTTTCCACTTCATGGTTTATCCCATCTGTTATTGTGGCGGGGAAGGAACTGTAGGTGCCCCAACAGAGAGTGGCATTGGGAGGGCTGCAGGTACTGGCTTCCTTCTGTTAGTGTTATCATAATGCTGATAAAGGAATGTGGTGTTATATCATATTATACAGTACCAGTCAAAAGTTTGGACACACCTACTCATTCAAGGGTTTTTCTTTATTTTTTACTATTTTTTACATTGTAGAATAATAGTGAAGACTATGAAATAACACATATGGAATCATGTAGTAACCAAAAAAGTGTTAAACAAATCAAAATATATTTTATATTTGAGATTCTTCAAAGTAGTCACCCTTTGCCTTGATGACAGCTTTGCACACTCTTGGCATTCTCTCAATCAGCTTCACCTGGAATGCTTTTCCAGCAGTCTTGAAGGAGTTCCCACATATGCTGAGCACTTGTTGGCTGCTTTTCCTTCACTCTGCCGTCCGACTCATCCCAAACATTTACATTTTAGTCATTTAGCAGACGCTCTTATCCAGAGGTGCCGTTCCCCTCACTGCTCCATAGGCAAGCACCATGGTCTTGTAACGGATGCGAGCTTCAACTGGAAGCCAGTGGAGTGTGCGGAGGAGGGGGGTGACGTGAGAGAACTTGGGAAGGTTGAACACCAGACGGGCTGCGGCATTCTGGATGAGTTGTAGGGGTTTAATGGCACAGGCAGGGAGCCCAGCCAACAGCGAGTTGCAGTAATCCAGACGGGAGATGACAAGTGCCTGGATTAGGACCTGTGCCGCTTCCTGTGTAAGGCAGGGTCGTACTCTCCGAATGTTGTAGAGCATGAACCTGCAGGATCGGGTCACCGCCTTGATGTTAGCGGAGAACGACAGGGTGTTGTCCAGGGTCACGCCAAGGCTCTTCGCACTCTGGGAGGAGGACACAACGGATTTGTCAACCGTGATGGCGAGATCATGGAACGGGCAGTCCTTCCCCGGGAGGAAGAGCAGCTCCGTCTTGCCAGGGTTCAGCTTGAGGTGGTGATCCGTCATCCATACTGATATGTCGGCCAGACATGCAGAGATGCGATTCGCCACCTGGTTATCAGAAGGGGGAAAGGAGAAGATTAGTTGTGTATCGTCAGCGTAGCAATGATAGGAGAGGCCATGTGAGGATATGACAGAGCCAAGTGACTTGGTGTATAGGGAGAAAAGGAGAGGGCCTAGAACTGAGCCCTGGGGGACACCAGTGGTTAGAGCACGTGGTGCGGAGACAGCTTCTCGCCACGCCACTTGGTAGGAGCGACCGGTCAGGTAGGACGCAATCCAGGAGTGAGCCGCGCCGGAGATGCCCAGCTCGGAGAGGGTGGAGAGGAGGATCTGATGGTTCACTGTATCAAAGGCAGCAGACAGGTCTAGAAGGACAAGAGCAGAGGAGAGAGAGTTAGCTTTAGCAGTGCGGAGAGCCTCCGTGACACAGAGAAGAGCAGTCTCAGTTGAATGACCAGTCCTGAAACCTGACTGGTTTGGATCAAGAAGGTCATTCTGAGAGAGATAGCAAGAGAGTTGGCTAAAGACGGCACGCTCAATAGTTTTGGAAAGAAAAGAAAGAAGGGATACTGGTCTGTAGTTGTTGACATCAGTGGGATCGAGTGTTGGTTTTTTGAGAAGGGGTGCAACTCTCGCTCTCTTGAAGACGGAAGGGACATGGCCAGCGGTCAAGGATGAGTTGATCAGCGAGGTGAGGTAGGGGAGAAGGTCACCGGAGATGGTCTGGAGAAGAGAGGAGGGGATGGGGTCAAGCGGGCAGGTTGTTGGGCGGCCTGCAGTCACTAGTCGCAAGATTTTATCTGGAGAGAGAGGGGAGAAAGAAGTCAAAGCATAGGGTAGGGCAGTGTGAGCAGGACCAGCAGTGTCATTAGACTTAACAAACGAGGATCGGATGTCGTCAACCTTCTTTTCAAAGTGGTTGACAAAGTCATCCACAGAGAGGGAGGAGGGGGGGGGGGGGGGGGGGGGATTCAGCAGTGAGGAGAATGTGGCAAAGAGCTTCCTAGGGTTAGAGGCAGATGCTTGGAATTTAGAGTGGTAGAAAGTGGCCTTAGCAGCAGAAACAGATGAAGAAAATGTAGAGAGGAGGGAGTGAAAAGATGCCAGGTCGGCAGGGAGTTTAGTTTTCTTCCATTTCCGCTCAGCTGCCCGGAGCTCTGTTCTGTGAGCTCGCAATGAGTCATCAAGCCACGGAGCTGGAGGGGAGGACCGAGCCGGCCGGGAGGATAGGGGACACAGGGAGTCAAAGGATGCAGAAAGGGAGGAGAGGAGGGTTGAGGAGGCAGAATCAGGAGATTGGAGGGAGAAGGATTGAGCAGAGGGAAGAGATGATAGGATGGAAGAGGAGAGAGTAGTGGGAGAGAGAGAGCGAAGGTTGCGGCGGCGCGTTACCATCTGTGTAGGGGCAGAGTGAGTAGTGTTGGAGGAGAGCGAGAGAGAAAAGGATACAAAGTAGTGGTCGGAGACATGGAGGGGAGTTGCAGTGAGATTAGTAGAAGAGCAACATCTAGTAAAGATGAAGTCAAGCGTATTGCCTGCCTTGTGAGTGGGGGGGGGATGGTGAGAGGGTGAGGTCAAAAGAGGAGAGGAGTGGAAAGAAGGAGGCAGAGAGAAATGAGTCAAATGTAGACGTAGGGAGGTTGAAATCCCCCAAAACTGTGAAGGGTGAGCCATCCTCAGGAAAGGAACTTATCAAGGCATCAAGCTCATTGATGAACTCTCCAAGGGAACCTGGAGGGCGATAGATGACAAGGATATTAAGCTTAAATGGGCTAGTGACTGACAGCGTGGAATTCAAATGAGGAGATAGACAGATGGGTTAGGGGAAAAATTGAGAATGACCACTTGGGAGAGATGAGGATTCCTGTGCCACCACCCCTCTGACCAGATGCTCTCGGGGTATGCGAGAACACATGGTCAGACGAGGAGAGAGCAGTAGGAGTAGCAGTGTTTTCAGTGGTAATCCATGTTTCCGTCAGCGCCAGGAAGTCGAGGGACTGGAGGGTAGCATAGGCTGGGATGAAGTCAGCCTTGTTGGCGGCAGAACGGCAGTTCCAGAGGCTGCCTGAGACCTGGAACTCCAGGTGTGTGGTGCGTGCAGGGACCACCAGGTTAGAGAGGCAGCAGCCACGCGGTGTGAGGCGTTTGTGTAGCCTGTGCGGAGAGGAGAGAACAGGGATAGGCAGAGGCATAGTTGACAGGCTGCAGCAGATGGCTACAATAATGCAGAGGAGATCGGAATGAAATGAACTAAACATCTGGGAAAGGAGAGAGCAGGCCTCCCTCACCAAAAAAAAAAAATATATATATATAACTCTCCCAACTTCCACCTCAGAAACTATAATTGTTTCACTGAACCACCCGAGTAAAACTCTCCCAACTTCCACTTTAGAAATTAGAATTGTTGTAAACTACAGCAGACTGTTATCAGTAGCTGTAATTAAGTACAGCAGCTACCAACCACCTAACGTTAATGCCTCGGATGAGGTTAGAAAAACAGCTGAATGGTAGCAGCTAGCTGGCTCAATCACAGGTACTCTTAAGCATGAAATAACATTGGAAACAATTAACCACAGTTGCAAAAAGTTACCAGTAGCTACCCGCTAGCTAGCTAGCTAGCTTTGTTGGTCCAAGTAGTGGGTAAGCTAGCCTCGTGCTTCGCCGGGGTCTGCCGAATACAATACTTACCTACAATAATTACCTACAATAACCTTCAATAACTACCTGAGTAAGCTACCTATAATACCAAACTACAATACCTACCTACAATCTAAATATATGGTTTAAGCTTAACTCAACACCATATAAGAAGCCAAGCTTACCTTTCATAACGCAGCAATGATTAAACGTTGGGTAGCTAGCACAAAGATATTGTATTTAGCTACCACAGTACAGCCAGCTGGTAGTGTTGGCTGGCTAGCAATGGCTGCTGTGTTGACTTTGTTTGAAAAACGGCGTCGCTGCGAACGAATGTAGCTGGCTAAAAGGATATTGTTTTTAGTTGCTACCGTTGCTAATAGCTACTCGCCAGCTAATCCAGGAGGTGAGTTAGCTAGCTAGCTTCGTGCTACACCCGGCACCGCCGAATACAAAAGTAACCTACAATAACTACACAACAGCTACCCACAACAGCCCACGATGCCTACCTATACTACTTAATAATATACAGCCCACGATGCCTACCTATAATACCTAACTACAATCTAAATACATAGTTTAAGCCTTACTCGACAAAGCCCAAGCTATGTATAAAGCCAAACTGGCAGACTGCAATCAGTAGCCGTAATTAAGTACAGCAGCTACCAACCACCTAACGTTAATGATAATGAGGTTAGAAAAACAGCTGAATGGTGACGGCTAGCTGGCTCAATCACAGGTACTCTTAAGCGTGAAATAACATTGGAAACAATTAACCACTGTTGCTAAAAGTTACCAGTAGCTACCCGCTAGCTAGCTAGCTAGCTTTGTTGGTCCAAGTAGTGGGTAAGCTAGCCTCGTGCTTCGCCGGGGTCCGCCGAATACAGTCCTTACCTACAATAATTACCTACAATAACCTACAATAACTACCTGAGTAAACTACCTATAATACCTAACTACAATACCTACCTACAATCTAAATACATGGTTTAAGCTTTACTCAACACCATATAAGAAGCCAAGCTTACCTCCTGCTAGAGAAAACACAACCTCTCCCGACCTCCTCTCACTACACCAGTGAGAAGATTGTGACCATCTCAATTGGATTGAGGTTGGGGGATTGTGGAGGCCAGGTCATCTGATGCAGCACTCCATCACTCTCCTTCTTGGTAAAATAGCCCTTACACAGCCTGGAGGTGTGTTGGGTCATCGTCCTGTTGAAAAACAAATGATAGTCCAACTAAGCCCAAACCAGATGGGATGGCGTATCGCTGCAGAATGCTGTGGTAGCCATGCTGGTTAAGTGTGCCTTGAATTCTAAATAAATCACAGACAGTGTCACCAGCAAAAAACACCCCCACACCATAACACCTCCTCCTCCGTGCTTTACGGTGGGAACTACACGTGCGGAGATCATCCGTTCACCCACACCACGTCTTACAAAGACACGGCGGTTAGAACCAAAAATCTCAAATTTGGACTCTATACCAAAGGACAAATTTCCACCGGTCTAATGTCGTGTTTCTTGGCCCAAGCAGGTCTCTTCTTCTTATTGGTGTCCTTTAGTAGTGGTTTCTTTGCAGCAATTCGACAATGAAGGCCTGATTCACACAGTCCCCTCTGAACAGTTGATGTTGAGATGTGTCTGTTATTTGAACTCTGTGAAGCATTTATTTGGGCTGCAATTTCTGAGGCTGGTAACTCTAATGAACTTATCCTTTGCAGCAGAGGTAACTTTGGGTCTTCCATTCCTGTGGCAGTCCTCATGAGAGCCAGTTTCATCATAGCGCTTGATGGTTTTTGCGACTGCACAAAGTTCTTGAAATGTTCCGTATTGACTGACTTTCATGTCTTTAAGTAATGATGGACTGTCGTTTCTCTTTGCTTATTTGAGCTGTTCTTGCCATAATATGGACTTGGTCTTTTACCAAATAGGGCTATCTTCTGTATACCCCCCCTACCTTGTCAAAACACAACTGATTGGCTCAAACGCATTAAGAAGGATATACATTCCACAAATTAACTTTTAAGAAGGCACACCTGTTAATTTAAATGCATTCCAGGTGACTACCTCATGAAGCTGGTTGAGAGAATACCAAGAGTGTGCAAAGCTGTCATCAAGGCAAAGGGTGGCTATTTGAAAAATCTGAAAATATAAAATATATTTTGATTTGTTTAACACTTTTTTGGTTACTACATGATTCCATATGTGTTCTTTCATAGTTTTGATGTCTTCACTATTATTCTACAATGTAAAAAAGAGTAATAATAAAGAAAAACCCTTGAATGAGTAGGTGTGTCCAAACTTTTGACTGGTAGTGTATTACTATTAGTATTACACATTGCATGTTCATTAAGTAGACCTGTGTTCATTAATAGGCCTGTGTTCATTAAGTAGGCATGCGTTCATTAAGTAGGCATGCGTTCATTAAGTAGGCCTGTGTTCATTAAGCAGGCCTGTGTTCATTAAGTAGGCATGCGTTCATTAAGTAGGCCTGTGTTCATTAAGCAGGCATGTGTTCATTAAGCAGGCCTGTGTTCATTAAGTAGGCATGCGTTCATTAAGTAGACCTGCGTTCATTAATAGGCCTGTGTTCATTAAGTAGGCCTGTGTTCATTAAGTAGGCATGCGTTCATTAAGTAGGCATGCGTTCATTAAGTAGGCATGCGTTCATTAAGTAGACCTGCGTTCATTAATAGGCCTGTGTTCATTAAGTAGGCATGCGTTCATTAAGTAGGCCTGCGTTCATTAAGTAGGCCTGCGTTCATTAAGTAGGCCTGCGTTCATTAAGTAGGCCTGCGTTCATTAAGTAGGCATGCGTTCATTAAGTAGGCATGCGTTCATTAAGTAGGCATGCGTTCATTAAGTAGGCATGCGTTCATTAATTAGCTGGCAAATATTTTATTAAGTCACCTTGAAATTTGGTTGTTGCAATATGGCTATTGGATGGCAGTTTTGAACCTTTTTGGGTGGATCATTTTGATGATTTGTTTTGTTGTGTATGGCGATGGCTGTGATGTGTTGAACAAATAATTGATTCAGAATGTATTATTTAGACAGCAGAAACAAGAAGGGCTAGCCCATGTAACAGACATATAACAGACATATAATAGACATAACAGACATATAATAGACATAATAGACATATAACAGACATATAAAAGAAATGTAACAGACATAACAGACATATAATAGACATAATAGACATATAACATACATATAAAAGACATATAACAGACATAACAGACATAACAGACATATAACAGACATGTAACAGACATATAAAAGACATATAACAGACATATAATAGACATATAACAGACATATAATAGACATAACAGACATATAATAGACATATAACAGACATAACAGACATATAACAGACATATAACAGACATAACAGACATAACAGACATATAACAGATAACAGACATATAACAGACATATAACAGACAGATAACAGACATATAATAGACATATAACAGACATATAATAGACATAACAGACATATAACAGACATAACAGACATATAACAGACATATAATAGACATATAACATACATATAATAGACATATAACAGACATAATAGACATATAACAGACATATAAAAGACATATAACAGACATAACAGACATAACAGACATATAACAGACATAACAGACATGTAACAGACATATAATAGACATATAACAGACATATAATAGACATATAACATACATATAATAGACATAACAGACATATAATAGACATATAACAGACATAACAGACATATAACAGACATAACAGACATAACAGACATATAACAGATAACAGACATATAACAGACATATAACAGACAGATAACAGACATATAATAGACATATAACAGACATATAATAGACATAACAGACATATAACAGACATAACAGACATATAACAGACATATAATAGACATATAACATACATATAATAGACATATAACAGATATATAATAGACATAACAGACATATAACAGACAGATAACAGACATATAATAGACATATAACAGACATATAATAGACATAACAGACATATAACAGACATATAACAGACATATAACAGACATAACAGACATATAATAGACATAACAGACATATAACAGACATATAACAGACAGATAATAGACATATAACAGACATATAACAGACAGATAACAGACATATAACAGACATATAACAGACACATAATAGACATTTAACAGACATATAATAGACATATAACAGACATATAACAGACATATAACAGACTTAACAGACATATATCAGACATATAATAGACATATAACAGACATATAACAGACATATAACAGACTTAACAGACATATAACAGACATAACAGACATATAACAGACATATAATAGACATATAACAGACATATAATAGACATATAACAGACATATAATAGACATAACAGACATATAACAGACAGATAACAGACAGATAATAGACAGATAACAGACATATAACAGATAACAGACATATAACAGACATATAACAGACAGATAACAGACATATAATAGACATACAACAGACATATAATAGACATAACAGACATATAACAGACATAACAGACATATAACAGACATATAATAGACATATAACATACATATAATAGACATATAACAGACATATAATAGACATAACAGACATATAACAGACAGATAACAGACATATAACAGACATATAATAGACATATAATAGACATAACAGACATATAACAGACATATAACAGACATATAACAGAAATAACAGACATATAATAGACATAACAGACATATAACAGACATATAACAGACAATAGACATTTAACAAACATATAACAGACAGATAACAGACAGATAACAGACATATAATAGACATATAACAGACATATAACAGACATATAATAGACATAACAGACATATAACAGACAGATAACAGACATATAACAGACATAACAGACATATAATTGACATATAACAGACATATAATAGACATATAATAGACATATAACAGACATATAATAGACATAACAGACATATAACAGACATATAACAGACATATAATAGACATATAACAGATATATAACAGACATATAATAGACATATAACAGACATATAACAGACATATAACAGACATATAATAGACATAACAGACATATAACAGACATATAACAGACATATAATAGACATTTAACAGACATATAACAGACATATAACAGACATATAACAGACACATAATAGACATATAACAGACATATAATAGACATATAACAGACATATAACAGACTTAACAGACATATAACAGACATAACAGACATATAACAGACATATAATAGACATATAACAGACATATAATAGACATATAACAGACATATAATAGACATAACAGACATATAACAGACATATAACAGACAGATAACAGACAGATAACAGACATATAACAGACAGATAACAGACATATAACAGACAGATAACAGACATATAATAGACATATAATAGACATATAACAGACATATAACAGACATATAACAGACATATACCAGACATATAATAGACATATAACAGACATATAACAGACATATAACAGACATAACAGACATATAACAGACATATAACAGACATATAATAGACATATAACAGACCTATAACAGACATAACACAGACATATAATAGACATATAACAGACATAACAGACATATAATAGACATATAATAGACATAACAGACATAACAGACATATAACAGACATATAACAGACATATAATAGACATATAATAGACATAACAGACATATAACAGACATATAATAGACATAACAGACATATAACAGACATAACAGACATATAACAGACATAACAGACATATAACAGACATAACAGACATAGAATAGACATAACAGACATATAACAGACATATAATAGACATAACAGACATATAACAGACATAACAGACATATAACAGACATAACAGACATATAACAGACATAACAGACATATAACAGACATAACAGACATATAACAGACATAACAGATATATAACAGACATATAATAGACATAACAGACATATAACAGACATAACAGACATATAACAGACATAACAGACATATAACAGACATATAATAGACATATAACAGACATATAATAGACATATAACAGACATATAACAGACATATAATAGACATATAACAGACAGATAACAGACAGATAACAGACATATAACAGACATATAACAGACATATAATAGACATAACAGACATAACACAGACAGATAACAGACAGATAACAGACATATAATAGACATATAATAGACATATAACAGACATATAACAGACATATAATAGACATATAACAGACAGATAACAGACATATAACAGACATATAACAGACATATAATAGACATAACAGACATAACACAGACAGATAACAGACAGATAACAGACATATAACAGACATATAACAGACATATAATAGACATAACAGACATAACACAGACATATAACAGACAGATAACAGACATATAACAGACAGATAATAGACATAACAGACATAACACAGACATATAATAGACAGATAACAGACATATAACAGACAGATAACAGACATATAACAGACATATATGTCAAATTCAGTCAGGTTCATCGGCTGTCACCGAAGTCAGTTAAACAATTGTACGGTCGGTGTAACTTAACAAGTTTTTAGAACAGAGGTTAAACTGTACTTTTAAACAAATACCTTGTTCATGTTCTGAAATTAAATGCCAACTAGTGGACAGAACATTTTAACCTTTATTTAACCAGGAAAAGACCCTTAAGGTTAAAAAACGCTTTTGCGGAGGTTAAAAAACGCTTTTGCGAGGGGAACATTGTGCATGTCGCTGTCCCAAATGCAACACTTGCATATACTTCCATACTTCCTTCATATTCTAACACATGCGTGGCCTGATAAAGAGCCAGGATATGAGGTAGTGTTCTCAGCCTGAAGCTGTATCAAGCCATCAGAGCAGATTTACCCTGCCTCCTGTTTATCTGCTGCTCCCCTTCCGCTTGGCTCTTAGTAAACTCTATTTACAGGGAATTGGGGCTGTGGTATCAGGTCTTCCTACATGACCTGAAAAAGCGTACTGTGAAAATGGAGTCTACAGCAATTGGTTAGTTTCAGCAGTTATTGATTATAATACGTTTTTTTGTGTGTTTTCAATGGATTTAGAATGCTGAGAATGAACTGTATAAAAAAAAAAAAAACTAAAAAAAACATTGGTATAAATTGAACAGAAACCAGAAGACTGTGGCATTCGGTATCAGTGTAGCCTGTTACTGAAGTACAGAACAGTTTCTCAGTCTCTGCTGCACTGTGCTGTTCTGTTCAACAGTCATGGGGCACCATTATCACTGGATGAATTAAATCATAAACAAACTATGATCTAAACAGTAAAACATCTTGCAGTACTTCTATACTGTATGTGAACTGAGGTACATTATCTCTGTATCTGCTGTGCTGTTCTGTCCAGCAGTCATAAGTTAAAAGCATTACAGGCCATATTCATCTTCTGGGCCCCTCAATTAGCATTAAAAATAACATGCTTGTGTTATTATATACCATGGAGCCATTTCTGCTCCAGTGATGGAGTTTACAGGGGGAATTTTTGAAGCATGGCCCAACCTAACATATTTTGTCTTCCTGTCAATAACGTGGCACTTGTCCAAATTATAGATCAATACTAGTTGATCTTTTTTATTATTAAGGCACAACGAAGTTGGATCCCTTTTTATTGAAGATCAGGGCCGGTTCTAGGATGATATCTCTGGGTGGGCAGTCGGACTGTTTCAAAGCTTTCTTACTGCAATTCATCATGACTCTGTCGTAGTTAGTTGGGTGGGCAGTGCCCCACCCTGTTCAATATGTAATTCACCCCTCTGGTTACATTTGGATCCACTTTTGTAATGTAATATTCATTGAAGTGAAAAGGAATATATCTCAGTGATTGCATTCGGAAGCGTATTTAACAGCGTAACTTAATGACGTTTTTTCCAAAGGGCTCTTGAGTTTCATTCATGTGTGTGGTTGCTCAACAGAAAGCAAAGCGGACTCCCCTTGGAAGAAGGAAACCCATCTGTTGTGGTTGTGGGGCTGTCAGGCTCTCATCTTTATGGGCTGCTCTGTAGCTTCTGCTGTTTCACTCTCAAAGGCTGTCATTTGTTTTAATTTACTTGGTGTGTACTGTGTGTGTATGTGTGTGTGTGTGTGTGTGTGTGTGTGTGTGTGTGTGTGTGTGTGTGTGTGTGTGTGTGTGTGTGTGTGTGTGTGTGTGTGTGTCTCTCTCTCTGTGTGTTTGTGTACTGTGGAAAAGCATCATATCTATTTAACTGGCACATTTTCATCCTTGAGATCATTTCTACTGACTTTTCCTCCTAACAAATCCAGAGGCACTTGTCCCAGAGGGAATAAGCGTGAACATAGACAGTGACGGACAGCGACGATTAATTGGAATGAGTGTAGAAAATGCAGAGAAATTATAGTATGTCACAGCTGAAATTGTATAGTTGTTATAAAATATTGTCATCAGATATACAGTAGTATGCGCCTTTCTGTGTAGTGAACTGCATATATTGTGTATACCCTATTCATTCACAATTAGTATTTGTAATTGTGAGAATATTTTGTGCATCATATCTTATCTGTCCAAAGGTATATACAGTTTCATAGTATTTGTAGTAGTAGAAATGGAAACGTATTAAAATTTGATTATGCATACTTTGCATTTTTACTGAATCTTTTTGCTTTACTTTGCTTGTTCTGTCAGTGAAAATATATTAATTATATTTCAGGACATATTACAGTATTTAGATGTTTTAAAAAATATATTAATTTATAGAAATATATTAGGTAGGACTAATGAATGTGGGCTTTATGAAATTATTCTCATCTTCTAAACCCCAACCACTTCTTAAGTTACTTGGGAAATATTTACAGAGCAACTTTCAAAAAGCAACTGCCAAAAAGCTGGATGTCAATTCCATTTCAGGCTCTCCATAAATAAGACCCATCACAGAAGGCCAACTGAAGATCAAAACGATTTCATTTCAACAAACTCCTATTAATTATTTTAAGTCATGTCACCCATTTTATATTAAATACATTTTCTGTTTTTTTTTTTTCTGGAAGGTTTAACATTTAGCTAATAAGTGCTTTCATTTAAAGTGTATTTATTGTGTTGTGCTTCACTACAGGCTGTTATCATGAGCTGACTGGGTTCTGAACAATTCGTTTGGTCTTTCAGTGCAGTAAACTGTATGTTGATGTGAAAGCTGTATGTTCTTGAAATTTACACAGTTCAAATGAGTGCACTCAGTAGGGTTTTATTAATGTCTCTTTTTGCATACAGCAATTTGTGAGAAATAAAACATTAACTCTTTGTAAATAATATAGATCCAGTGTATTGTTAATAAATCATTTCTAAATTAGTCTTTACAGTGATTTCTAAATAAAAAACATCTGTAAGCAAATCAGATTTGCACTACAGTCAGAAACGGGGCTCTTATTTCGATGTCTAACATTTTGTCATTCACCGTAAATTAATTTGCATTTTAAGATGGAGAGAAAATGAAACGGGGGGGGGGGGGATTCAGAATCAGACCGGTTTACAGGAGGGGCTAAAAACGATGTTAGAGATTTCTGTTCATTTTCATATTTCTAATTAACAGACTTTTTTGTACCGTGTTCCTTCAATGAACTAGTCTTTTTTCCATTTATTTGATGTACTTTATCTCCTCTAAGCATTCACATACGCCCTCAGTGGATTGTGGGACTTTAGGATCAGTCTTTTGGCCACCAGAGAACCATAACTAATGACAACATTAGGGAGGCTTTGCGAGCGTGGCCACCGAATGTCGATTCACCAAGCAATAAATAACGTGGGATTTTGTAATCTGCATGAATAAACATTTGTTATGTTTTTGAATCAGTTCAACACCAAAAGCCTTTAATTTAGGATGAGGGCTCTAGTCTTTTTTGGACAGAACTTTGAAGGTGAAGTGTTTGTATGCTTGTTAAAAGTAGTTTTAGAAATCCTCTCTTACTAACTAGCTCCTCAGGGTCATATTATGTGATCCCTGTCCCAGACGTCAAGCCCAAGCCCCCCCCCCAGTCCAGAAAGGCTTTATTGAGAAGCTGCCTGCCTCTCCTTGTGCAATTTGAGGCCGTCAGTGCGGCCATTTCTCCTCCCGGAGCCCCAAACAAGGTTTAAGAGAACGGATGACACCGCCACACAAGACGTCTTCAGAATGGCCACCTAATTAGAGTGACATTTGAAGCTTTTCTTTAGACCTTAATAACTCCCCTCCAAACCATTAGGATCTCTCTAATGACTCTGGGATGGGGGCCGCATCCCAAATGACACCCTATCCCCTTCGTAGTGCACTACTTTTGACCAGGGCCCGTAGGGGGAATAGGGTTCCATTTGAGACGCAGTCTATAACTATAGTCAGGAGACAGGCAGAGCAGGATGTGGTGAAACACATGGGCAGCCAGGCCAGGCCAAGGCGTGCGTTCTAAATGGCACCCTGTTCCCTATATAGTTCACTACTTTTGACCAGGGCCCATAGGGGAAAAGGGTGCAGCCAGCCACAATACAGGAGGTCCTATTATTTCCTCCATCTCTCTTCATTACCATCTTGTTCTGTTGTTTTCTCTTGTTATGAATGGGACTTTATGACAAGTGAGACAGACTAACAATGTCTATTCACAACTTGGAGGGATTATTAGTCAGTTCAGCCCTTCATTAGGCTAGAAAGAGAGAGATCCTTCTGTCACCTGCTAGGTCAATGAAGTGGCTTGTTTTGAATCGTTAATGGTTTGACTACACATATTATTTATGGTAATATAATCTGCTCTTTTTTTAAAAAGTTGTTTTACAACATGTTTTTGTATGATTTATATGTTTTGAATGACATAAATGTATCTTGGATTTTTATAGAGGCGATAGTGTCTATTTGTCTGAAGAGATAAACTGTGTAATATTAGTCTCTGGGCTGCTCCTCTGCTTTCTCTGTAAAGTCTCTCACACACGGCCGCTGCTGCAAGGCAGACTGGTGTTCTTAGCAGCGCAGTGCTGTCAACGCTGGAGCGGTAAGTGACACTTGGACTGTTTGAAACGTCCGTACCGCCTTGCAGTGTAAACACTTCAAATATAATGTGCTGCTTGTGCAGTGAACCGCACTTCACCGGATGGACGCTAGCCTATGGTAGCTTATCTTACTGCCCTCTGAGTCGCCCTAACACAGAGTTTGATGGCTATTCTCACTGGCTCCCGCAAAACTGAGCTTTTTTTTAGCATAAATTACTAGTGCATATTTTATGCAAACCATGGAATTAGTTAAATCACTTTTCATAATCATAGTAAAAAAAAAATCCCCCAAAGAAAAGTGTCTCAGAATCAAAGCTGTGAAGATGCCACTGTGAAATGTAAATCTAATGAGTATTTTGAAAACCTGTAGTGTTGTCTGATGAGGAGTCATTGTGCCAGGAGAATTCTACTCTTCCTCACTGTAAAAACAAAAATCACCCACAAATCTTGTTGTTTCAACTAATTATTATTCAGTAACTGGTTCCACAGCCTTTTTTTTTTTGTTTACTCAACTTTTCGGTCCAAGTGTTTCCTGAACAACAACAAAAATAGTTGTGCCAAACTTAGCTCCAACTTGAGAAAACTTTGGCTAACATTCTGTCCATTTAAAATGATGTGTTTGCTCAACTTGTCTCATATGTTCATTCAACTACAAATTATTATTTGGGCATTTTAACTAAAAAAGGCTTTGCAACTGGTTATACACACAATGTCTTCAACTTTAATGATACACGTTGACATACACGATTGCATGTATACTGTAATTATTATTCAATATGTCCTCACCTGGGATTTGAACTCACAATCATGCCATTCCGATATTCCTGCTATGCCACCATATCTGCTCCGATATTCCTGCTATGCCACCATATCTGCTCCGATATTCCTGCTATGCCACCATATCTGCCAACTACATTTAGTCCTTTAGCAGACACTCGTATCCAGAGCGACTTACAGGAGCAACCAGGGTTAAGTGCCTTGCTCAGTTATCAGTTAATCTGACTATTCTCTCATCATTCATTGTATTTACTTATTTCAGCAATTTGATGGTTTTCTATATAGTTGTCTAATGTTGGTGGGGCATATTACTCTGTTTTAATGTTACTCCTGAATCACTATGATAAATAAAATAGTTGTTCTTGAGTGTACTTTTAACAGAGGTGAGATTTAGAAGTGCATAGTGGAGCAATACAGGTGAAAACAGTCATTAACACAGACATGGTGGCGTAACAGGAAGATCGGAATGCTGTGAACCAAGAGGTTGTGAGTTCAAATCCCAGGGGAGGATGTGTTGAAGATGAATTACTGTATAAATAATATGTAAGTTGAAAACATTGTATTTTGAAGGCACTGTGTGTGTCTCTCAAATTAACTAGTTCTGCAGCAGTTTTTTAGTTAAGATGCCCAAATAATAATGTATAGATGAATTAACATATGAGACAATTTGAGTAAATACATCATTTAAGTTGACATAATTTTTGCCTACAATTACTCATGTTGGAGCAAATTTTTGACAAAATAAAAATGTTAAGTTCAGGTAACACTTTGACCAAAAAGTTGAGTAAACCCAAAAAAAGGCTGTGGAATCGGTTACTTAATAATATTTAGCTGAAACAACTAGATTTTTTTTTAGAGTGTCTAACAGTCACACATGCATACATTTTTACATAAGGGTGGCCTCAGGAATCAAACCCACAATCCTGGTGTTGCAAGCACCATGCTCTACCAATTGAGCCATACAGGACCACAGAAGCCATACAGGACCACAGAAGCCATACAGGACCACAGAAGCCGTACAGGACCACAGAAGCCATACAGGACCACAGAAGCCATAGAGGACCACAGAAGCCGTACAGGACCACAGAAGCCATAGAGGACCACAGAAGCCATAGAGGACCACAGAAGCCATACAGGACCACAGAAGCCATACAGGACCACAGAAGCCGTACAGGACCACAGAAGCCATACAGGACCACAGAAGCCATACAGGACCAGATCATTTTTTTCTGGGAAAATGAAGTATTGTATTCTATTCCTATTGTATTGTATTCTAGTCATCTGTAAATAAATCCAAGGACACCTGAAGTTTATCACAGCGAGAGTAACTAGCACATTCAATGGTAACTGGAGGGGCACCCACTAACTTACACTGACTGACACCTTTCCAGTCTCCCCTTTGCTCAAAAAGCAGTAGAAGAATAAATTGGATAAACTGTAAAACACGATCTCCTATTGTGATTGAGTTTGAATACTGAACTCTGACCTCTGCTTGCTGGAGGACACGGGTTGAAGCAGTAGTCACATTTCAGCGAGCCAAACGAGAGAGGAGGAGAGAGAGAGAGACCAGTAAAGCTTCTGCTTCAAGCAGCACTCACTAAGTGACAGTTATGTATTCAATGTCCTTATTTCTCCCTCACAGGGGGCCCACTATAGGCTATATCATTAATATTATTATACCTTAATAATCCTGAAGATGTTTTTTTGTAAAAAAATTATTTGCCATCTGTCCTCAGCAGTGTGTGACTTGCACTTTATACAAATGATTGAATATAATTGTTTTGTGTCGCGTACATCCTTTTCAGAACACATCGATTTGATTTGATTTGCACAATATGTACATTTATGTCACTCACAATAAATATTTTTTGGCTCAACAGTTATTTTCAAGGAGTGTTTGTATATTGGGTACTCAGGTGCAATAACCCTGTAATATTGTTGTGCTCATATGTTAAGTCATTACTATGGATATTGTTGTACTCATATGTTAAGTCATTGCTATGGATATTGTTGTACTCATATGTTAAGTCATTGCTATGGATATTGTTGTACTCATATGTTAAGTCATTACTATGGATATTGTTGTACTCATATGTTAAGTCATTACTATGGACATTAAGTCTCCCGAGTGGCGCAGTGGTCTAAGGCACTGCATCGCAGTGCTAGCTGTGCCACTAGAGATCCAGGTTCGAATCCAGGCTCTGCTGTAGCTGGCCGCAACCGGGAGACCAATGGGGCGGCGCACAATTGGCCCAGCGTCGTCCAGGGGAGGGGAGGGAATGGCCGGCAGGGAGGTAGCTCAGTTGGTAGAGCATGGCGTTTGCAACGCCAGGGTTGTGGGTTCGATTCCCATGGGGTATGAAAAATAAAAAAGAATAATGTATGTACTAACTGTAAGTCGCTCTGGATAAGAGCGTCTGCTAAATGACGTAAATTACATTTCTTTCTTCTTATCATCGTTGCATATTTTTAGTATTTTTTTTTTGCATGTTGCATGTTGATAAACCATGGTCGTACACCTCCCCATTTGAAGCAGAGATCAGTAGCCATGTGATCTGTTAGGCTATGTTATACATCAGGACTAATACTATGTTGACTGAAATTTCAACTGTTGAAAAGATTTCTACAGAGAATTCAGGAAAGCTGTCAAACGTTTATTTTCAAATATATACTAAATTATATTTTTACGGCTCAGCTTAGTTGATGAGTTAATTTCTACTAGTATTTTGTTTCATATAATATATATTTATAGTTAAATGTTTGTCATGTAAATGACTAGGATACTTGAAATTATAGATTTTAATTTGTAGTTGTAGTTTCAATAAGAATAACGTGGAGATCTCCAGCTTGGCATTATACATATTATACACATTATATACATTATACACATCATATACATTATACACATTATATACATTATACACATTATATATATTATACACATTATACACATTATACACATTATATACATTATACACATTGTACACATTATATATATTATATACATTATACACATTATACACATTATATATATTATATATATTATACACATTATATACATTATACATATTATATATATTAAATACATTATATATATTATATACATTCTATACATTATATATATATTATATACATTATATACATTATACACATTATATATATTATATACACTATCTACATTAGCTACATTATGCAGTCTATGTGGGTGTTCAGTCTATGTGTGAGTTCAGTCTATGTGTGTGTGTTTAGTCTATGTGTGTGAGTTTAGTCTGTGTGTGTTAGTTTAGTCTATGTGTGAGTTTAGTCTGTGTGTGTGAGTTCAGTCTATGTGTGAGTTCAGTCTATGTGTGTGAGTTCAGTACACGTGTGTGTTTAGTCTATGTGTGTGTGTTTAGTCTGTGTGTGTTAGTTTAGTCTATGTGTGTGAGTTCAGTCTATGTGTGTGAGTTCAGTCTATGTGTGTGTTTAGTCTATGTGTGAGTTCAGTCTGTGTGTGTGAGTTCAGTCTATGTGTGAGTTCAGTCTATGTGTGTGAGTTCAGTACACGTGTGTGTTTACTACCTGTGTGTGTTTAGTAACGTTGCGTGTCTCTATGTGTAGATTAATGACATTAACTAACCAAGTATTCATTAGCCGTGCGGTTAGGATGGGGCGAGACAGAAGCGGCCAAGCAGAAAGCCACATGACTGAAGCACTGATAAGAGAAAATGAAACACATCTCTGAGGGCCAAGAGGGGGAAGGAAACGCCACTCCAAATTAGCTGCAGGCCCAATTAGTTGTTACTTCATTAGCCCAGCCAGCTTCAGGAGAGCAGGGGAGGGAGGTGGTGACCCATCTTTTGCTTAAATGGGATCCCCGGGATGCCCACTGGGCCCCCACACCCCTCGAACCAACTGGCCCTGCGAAAGTATATGGGCCCTGGTCAAAAGTAGTGCACTGTGTAGGGAATAGGGTGCCGTTTGAGACACAGACTTTCTCTCTTTCTGTTGTTTGCGTTGGTTCAGACAGGTGGCCGGGGGAGAGGAGGACTCTGGCACCAAACCAAGGATGACAGGAACACAGTTGTCTCATTTGTTTTGTTCTCAAACAGAAGAAGCTGACGAAGCTTACGGACGGTCATTTGGTCAGGGAACCCCTGCTGATTCTGCTTGTCCAACAATCTAAAGTATGTCAGTCTGTGGTCTGGTAGCGTTGAGGGTTAGTCTGTGGTCTGGTTGCGTTGAGGGTTTGGTTAATGGTCATGACCCAAGCTGTATTGCTAGTGAAGAGGATGGTTGGCTCCGCTGGGAGCTCAGCTGGTTCATGGACTTTAGTTTTTATAACTTAAATAATACTACAAATGTTACATTTCTCACAACCAAGGCACTCATTTGAGAATTTAGCTAGGGGTTATGACTTAATGGAAATGTAGTGTAAGTAAATGACCCTGTTGGGATTCATTCATAATTAATTAATTAATTAATGAAGTCATCAGCCAGTCACCTCCTGAGTTTCTGCCTGTAGCTTGATTAAAGTGTTCAGTTTCAGTGCCCTGAACATGACCTATTGCGATTTTACCTCACACACACACTGGGTTAAAAGTGCAATCGGCGATATTTACAACTGTTCAATGATCATTACAATAAGTGGAGGCACTGCCTTTGACTTAAGAAATAAACAGCATATTGTAGCTTTAATTTAGAAAATCGTTTTGTAAAAAAAATACTTAGAGATTAGCTCGATTTACAGGCACTTTTTGAAGCTTACTTGTCTGCTTGGTACATTGTGTATTGCATGAGGCATCAACATGTTTGACAAATGACTCCATAAACTTCATCGCCGCTTAGGAGAACCATCTGGCTATGCATGCTTTCTGTTCAGTCAAAGCCAGCCAGTGAAAAAACTGAATGACATCGCTATGTCAATTCAGGTGTCTGCTTGGGATATAGGAACATGATAAAAAAGTGAATTTTTACTTTTTTTGCCAGACATGAGGACAAATATCAACTTTTTACTGTCACTTATCATTTTTAGCATAAACCTCCCCTGCTCTACATGTATGGGCACTTTACAGCCCTTTGGATGATGTCAGGAGGGTGGGATGAATCCAGGTCGTCACTTTACAGCCCTTTGGATGATGTCAGGAGGGTGGGATGAATCCAGGTCGTCACTTTACAGCCCTTTGGATGATGTCAGGAGGGTGGGATGAATCCAGGTCGTCACTTTACAGCCCTTTGGATGATGTCAGGAGGGTGGGATGAATCCAGGTCGTCACTTTACAGCCCTTTGGATGATGTCAGGAGGGTGGGATGAATCCAGGTCGTCACTTTACAGCCCTTTGGATGATGTCAGGAGGGTGGGATGAATCCAGGTCGTCACTTTACAGCCCTTTGGATGATGTCAGGAGGGTGGGATGAATCCAGGTCGTCACTTTACAGCCCTTTGGATGATGTCAGGAGGGTGGGATGAATCCAGGTCGTCACTTTACAGCCCTTTGGATGATGTCAGGAGGGTGGGATGAATCCAAGTCTTCACTTTACAGCCCTCTGGATGATGTCAGCAGGGTGGGATGAATCCAGGTCTCGAGTAGCTGCTTCTAGAGTGACGAGGACCCCTCAGATGGAACCATGAGGCTCCTGGAGTCTCCTCACAGTCAGAAGAGAAGAGCTGTTTCATTTGATCGACTCTTATCTATCTAAGAGCCGAGTGGTGTGTGGAGCTGCTTGGCTGCTTAGATGGCTCAGATGGCCAGTCCCTGTCTCTCTTATCTTCCCAGGCTCACTGAGGTCTGTAGGGGACCCAAACCTCAAGCCGCGGGGCTGGCCCCCCTCCTCATCCTTATTCTGTCCTTCCTAGACCGGATGAAAGGATGAGGAAGCCGCCTCCTCTGCGGATGATAGGACGTGTGTCCAAAATGACACCCTATTCCCTACATTGTGCAACCACAGGGTTCAGGTCAAAAAGTAGTGCACTATATAGGAGATAGGGTGCTATTTGGGATGCAGACAGGGGCTCTGGAGGATGGAGGATGCTTGCCATATGGCCCTTTGTATTCCCAGGGGAGTGGGAGCCTTTTGGGATGCCCCCTATCTAAATGTACACCAGGGGTTTGGGACAATGGAGGCTGCCTGCATGTGACAAAGGCATTTTGGACAGTTTTTGTTTGACATGGAAGCATCTGTGAGAAAGAAGAATCTTTATTAGCATTTCTATTTGCATCCCAGATCATTTTTAATGAGTTTTGATACTGTGTCTTTGTGGATGGACGCAGGTCTTCCTCTTTCTCGAGGTTTGATTAAATAACCGGATGCGTTTGAAAATAATCATTCTTATTTGGATTGGGACTCTTGGGGCAGAGTTCCTACAAACTTTTTTTCCTTTTGGGGGAAAATGGTTTGGTATTGTTAAAATAGCAGGTTGACTATTCTCACTGGTAGATGCTCCCGTTATCAAATTAAAGATTGTGTGTGTGTTTGCATGTGTGTGTGTGTGTGTGTGTGTGTGTGTGTGTGTGTGTGTGTGTGTGTGTGTGTGTGTGTATGTGTGTGTGTGTATGTGTGTGTGTGTGTGTGTGTGTGTGTGTGTGTGTGTGTGTGTGTGTGTGTATGTGTGTGTGTGTGTATGTGTGTGTGTGTGTGTGTGTGTGTGTGTGTGTGTGTGTGTGTGTATGTGTGTGTGTGTATGTGTGTGTGTGTGTGTGTGTGTGTGTGTGTGTGTGTGTGTGTGTGTGTGTGTGTGTGTGTGTGTGTGTGTGTGTGTGTGTGTGTGTGTGTGTGTGTGTGTGTGTGTGTGTGTGTGTGTGTCTGTGTGTGTGTGTCTGTGCAGCAGTTGATTGTAAACAAAAAAACGACTCACGGTGAGAGAGTTAAAACAGGAGAGGGTGCATTACTGAATGTGCCCAGCTGAGGACATGCTTCCCTCAGACAGGACCCAAGCAATGTACAGATTTAGTCAGGTCCCCTTATCATGGCAGCATTATAGTGGTATGTGTAGTTATTCATTGGAAATCAGTGGTATTGTACACCATAAAAACAGTGGGAATGATCAATGTTGATAATTGAAGGGTCTTCACATTTTTTTTGAACACCTTTGTATACCACATTTTTTATTTTAATTTAATTGAACAGCCAACAATGGCAATTATGATATGGGTACTTAATATCAACATTTTGATATTAATTTGATATGAGTTTGGGACAGCAGCATAGGTGCTTTACATATATTATCAGGTCCCACAGAAATTTTGTTTCTATGACGTATGTGCAATGTGTTGAATTTCTTTGTTGAAATGTGTCTGTATGTCCAGATCTCTGTTTTTAAGATATCTGTTTTGTACATGTTTTCTTGTTTATATGTTCAGCTGCCCTGAGACTGCAGATGTAAATTAGCTGTCAGCTAAATCTGGTGCAACGCATCACTTCTCATATTCTGAAACTTGGACATTGTCCCTGCCAAATAAACGTTATAAGTAAATAAATAAATAATTGCTATTTTACCGTGTCATAAAACAACTTATCCCGTCCAGCCTAAGCTACCTTAGTTAAACCTTCCCCCTAAACCAGTAGGAGAGCTCCATGTACCAGGCTTTATTATGTATTAAGTGTGTATCTTATACGGACAATTGTCCTGCTGAAAGGTGGTCTGGTCGGTGGTCTGGCCGGTGGCCCTATCATGTCATATCCCATAGCCAAAATATTGAACTTTGAACTTTTCCCACGCAGGTGTAAGTCTAAGCTAGCGTAATATATGAGTTAATCTTCCATTGGCCACCAACTATAAGAGACCTCCATGCACCAGGCTTCATTATTAAGTGTGTATCATTGAGGACAATTTTCCTGCTGAAAGGTGGTCTGGTCGGTGGTCTGGTCGGTGGTCTACCTACCTGCCCAGAAGGCCGATCCAATCCTCCGAGCTCGGCCGGCCCCACGCCAGCTGCATGTCATTTCTATCAAACCAGGCCAGGGTCTGTCAATTAAGAAAACAGAGGGCAATCTGTGGGCGCTGAAAGAGATCCCCTCGGCCCTCTCGGAGCCTGAGAGACGGCCTTTTGTTCCCAGGCATGTCTCACATACTTTCAGAGTCCAGATAAGCTCGGGCTCCATGAAACCCTGCTTTATATTTGGCCACTGTAATGTCTCTGTGGGGTCAGGGTATATGGTTAAGCACAGTCAGTGAAAAGGTAATATTCCCGTCCCCTCATAATGGGGCAATAGATGCCACCAACGGGTTAGGTGGTCCTGAGGCCTGGGACATTCGCTGAATGATTTCCCCTCTCCCGTGTGTGAGGTGCCTGCCTGCCTGCCCACCACCCCACCACCCACCGTAGTCTAAAAGTAGTGTACCGTATAAGGAATAGGATGCCATTTGGGACGCAATCCTACCACCACCAGATCTAAACAGCCAAACAAGAGGGCAGCTCAGGCTGTTTCCTCAAATGGGCTTAACAGCTACTCTATACCTGGATCTACTACAGGCCAGGGGGAAAGACATTAGTTTGAGCCCTGGTCTGGCTCTGGCTCTGAGACCACCCAGTGTCCACATAAACAGGTAGATCAAGGTGGGGTTGAAACCCGAGGAGGGGAGAGGGAGAGAGGGAGGAAGAGCCGAGGTATGGGCCAGGACGGCCAGGCACTCTCTTCCCAGCTGCGTCCCAAACTACACCCTGTTTCCTATATGATATAGTGCACTAGTTAATGCACTATACAGGGAATAGGGGGCCATTTTAGACACACGCCGTCTCCTCTTGCTTTCTCTCAATGACTCAGTGTTGCTGTGGCTTACTATAAAATGTGTCCTACTGCTCTTTTAAACAGAACAAGGCTTTAGCTTTAAGTAAATGCCAGGAATTCCTGACAGGCTACTTCAGCTGTATTAGATGTTGTTTCTCTATCTGGCCTGTATGGAACAGTTGTTATCTGACGTCTGTTGGCTTCTTAAATTTAAAAAAAATAGTTTGCTGTATAGTTTGTTTAGAATGAAGTATGTAATTCAGAATATTAGCTTTTTAGTAAATATCAAACAAATATTATATTATGTTAAACTAAAACTTAAAATCGAACATTCCATTTAGAGTTTTTGGACGCCTGGAAAGCCAAGATAGTGTTTCACTTATCACAGTCATCAAGATTACATTGGAGATGTCTAGGAACTGGCCCCACGTTTTATCTTGAATGTAAATATGAAGCTGGAAGTAGAAGTCTAAGTGTTGTTGTTCATTAGTTTACTCCAATTAGAGGAGGGCTGGTAGGTTAGGGGAAAATAATAAAGGAAAAAATATATATACATATATATATATATTTATATATATATATTTTTAAACATATATATATATATATACAGTGAGGGAAAAAGGTATTTGATCCCCTGCTGATTTTGTACATTTGCCCACTGACAAAGAAATGATCAGTCTATAATTTTAATGGTAGGTTTATTTGAACATTGAGAGACAGAATAACAACAAAAAAATCCAGAAAAACGCATGTCAGAAATGTTATAAATTGATTTGCATTTTAATAAGGGAAATAAGCATTTCCCTCACTGTATATATATACTTACAAAAACATATACAGTATGGGGGATTGGAAATGATGCAGACAATTACATTGATGGAAGCCACAATCTATCTGCAATATTAAATATGAACCAAGAACAATTAGTTACCCCGAAAGAAAAGTGTGTTTTTGTTGCCGTGGTGCCATCAGATAAATATAAAGACCATGCCTAGTGCTCTTGAACATTAGTTTTTGGCAACTTCCTGTGGAGGCATACAACACGGGTGTGTCCCAAATGGCACCCTATTTCCTATATAGTGCACTACTTTTGACCATTGCCTTATGGACTCTATTGACCCTGGTCAAACGTAGTGCACTATAAATGGGATATGGTGCCATTTGGACGCATTCACAGCCTCCCTCCCTCCCTCCCTCCCTCCCTCCCTCCCTCCCTCCCCCCTCCCTTCCTCCCTCCCTCCCTCCCTCCCTCCCTCCCTCCCTCCCTCCCTCCCTCCCTCCCTCCCTCCCTCCCTCTCTCCCTCCCTCCCTCCCTCCCTCCCTCCCTCCCTCCCTCCCTTCCTCTCTCCCTCCATCCCTCCTTCCTTCCTTCCTTCCTTCCTTCCTTCCTTCCTTCCTTCCTTCCTTCCTTCCTTCCTTCCTTCCTTCCTTCCTTCCTTCCTTCCTTCCTTCCTTCCTTCCTTCCTTCCTTCCTTCCTTCCTTCCTTCCTTCCTTCCTTCCTTCCTTCCTTCCTTCCTTCCTTCCTTCCTTCCTTCCTTCCTTCCTTCCTTCCTTCCTTCCTTCCTTCCCTGCCTCCCTGCCTCCCTCCCTGCCTGCCTCCCTGCCTCCCTCCCTGCCTGCCTCCCTCCCTCCCTGCCACCAAGTCTTTGTTAACACTAGCTCTGCTTTAAAACCCCACAGCCTTTCAAGCCTCCCATTATGCCAGAGTCAGTGGGGTAGAAAGAGAAAGAGCCTTTTCTGCAGTCATGTGGCCATACTGGCATTATACACAGTTCAGTATGAGATATTTGTGAGTCGTATAAACAGAGAGGCTGTGAGGCTTCTGGAAAGACGTTTTTATAATTGGGAGTTATATAAGTGGTTAAATCCTCCAGAGAAGGATTTCATTTTTTCTTCTTTCTTTCCTCTCCTCTATTGTGTGTTTTGAAAAGCCTCACAGGGAAGACCTCACAGCAGAGAGGGGACAAATCCTTTGACACAACCATTCTGGTTAGGTTAGAGTCACGTCCCAAATGGCACCCTATCCCCTAAATAGTGCATTACCATAGTGGGCTCTGGTCAAAAAGTAGTGCACTATATAGGGAATAGTGTACCATTTGGGACGCTCGCTAGGAATAAGTGAAGTCTTGAAGTCCCAGAGAAGAAATGCGGCTAATTGTCCCCTGCTGTGTAGTTTTTGTGCAAGGTGTTTTACAATTAAATTACAGCTGCTGTGAGTGCCGTGCAGTGCAGAATGTGTAGCAAGCGGAGGTAGGAGGTAGGAGGGGAGGTATAGGATAGGTTTTTATCTGTGTGCTGTGATGATGAACGTGTACACCGGTGTTCCACTTGACAGCTGTGGTAGGCAGGCAGGCAGGTGGGAGGAGAGATCCGTTTTTACCCGCTCTCACAGATCAAGCTTTTTATTCCAGTACAGTAATCACTGATGGGCCCATGCAGAAGCAGAAGCCTGTAGAGTAGAATGGAGTACCAATGGGTAGATTGTTCTGAGGGAAGCAGACTGAATACAACTTCAGTCTTTAACTTTAGGAGGAAAATCGAGATTGGCTCATTTAAACTGATTTACATATTTTGGCCAGTATGTTTTTTCTGATCGTTTTTTCATTTTATTTAGATTCGTATTGTGAATGTGTTACTTTTTTTTTTTTTGCATGAGCATCATACAAGCACAACATGTTATACAAAGAGAGAACTGAAAACCAGTGTTCGTCGCAATCACTTGAAAGCTCCCCACTGCTTTTAGGAGTTTAGCCTGGTAACACACCCTTGAGTCTATTTGTTCTGGTTCTGTTCCTCTCTCTGTAGCCTCTCCGCCCCAATTATAAACTCTACGTGTGTGTGTGTGTGCGTTTGTGTGTGTGTCCGTGTCCGTGTGTGTGTCCATGAGTGTGAGATTTTGATTCCACCCGTGTCTGTGTCTGTTTATGCGTGTGTGTCCGATGTGTACCAGTCTCTCTGGTGGTCTGGGCCCCCCGGTTGGCCCAGCTGTGAGTGATTGTGTACAGTGTGTAAATGTGGTGCTAGCCGGGGTCAGTCAGGCGTGACCCTGGCCATGTCAGGCCTTGCGTTGGGAGGGAGGGAGAGTTTGTGTCCCAAATGGCACCCCAATAACCGATATAGTGCACTAGGTTTGACTAGGGCCCTATGGGTAGCGGGGCACTATGTAAGGGATAGAGCACCGTTTGGGAGAGACAGCAGAGCAGAACGCTTCCAGGCTCCAGCAGGGTGTGTTTTCCTCTCCCTACCTTGGCCAGCCCCAGCCCAGCTCACAAACAAGGACCGCACTCAAACGGCACCCTGTTCCTAAACAGGGCACTACTTTTGACCAGAGCTCTGTATAGGGAATAGGGTGCCGTTTGGTATGTACATATGGATTTAGGTACAACTTGATGCCCCCTTGATGTTTGTTAACATACATTTGATTCCCTGTTTTCGGTCAGACTGGTCAGAATGCTGGTGTGGTGTGACCTTGTAAAAGTTGGATGTTGTGTGTGGATTATTTTATAACATTCCCACTTGTATTTTATGTTATCAAAGTACTAATTTCATGTGATTCCTATTTGATTCTTTATTGAATTTCTGCATAGGATCCAAACCTGTGTTGTTGTGTGAGCCACTGAAAATTTTCCTCAGCTTTCTTCAGAGACTGGATGCTTTGATTTAACCAATGAGCTGTCTTCTAAGCCGAGCCACTGCAGGGCGTGAGAAGGGCTTCCCTACAACAGCCCCTACCACCACCAGTTAAACATTTTCATGGTGGATTTGAAATGAGATTATGCACGGGTTCAATTGACTTAATGGATTTCAAGAGGACTAGATCCTGTTAATGAATAGGGTGCCCTAAGGCTGCTTGCCCCCACCAATAGCAAGCTAATCTGGCATGCAAATTAAATCCTGCCTCAATATGGCTGCCTCTTTAATGTCATCCATTACACACTTTCCCTTATTGATATGTATTATTATAGCAGAATAGGCTTCTAAACAAACGGACTGGCCCTACATGAGGGAGGTGATTATGGGGTGAATGGGACCCATGCTGGGCAGGGGGAGAGTGGAGGCAGGGGTGTGTGTGTGTGTGTGTGTGTGTGTGTGTGTGTGTGTGTGTGTGTGTGTGTGTGTGTGTGCGTGCGTGCGTGCGTGCGTGCGTGCGTGTGTGCGTGCGTGCGTGCGTGCGTGTGTGTGTGAGCAGGGTAGTAGAATCAGCATGTAGCCCTCCCTATAGCCTATAGAATGGGGTCAAGTCCAGCGGAGGGAGCTGTGCTGTTTCTCTGTCCCTCTCAGCCGCTGTGCTGTTTCTCTGTCCCTCTCTCAGCCGCTGTGCTGTTTCTCTGTCCCTCTCAGAGCCGCTGTGCTGTTTCTCTGTCCCTCTCTCAGCCGCTGTGCTGTTTCTCTGTCCCTCTCAGCCGCTGTGCTGTTTCTCTGTCCCCCTCAGAGCCGCTGTGCTGTTTCTCTGTCCCTCTCAGCCGCTGTGCTGTTTCTCTGTCCCCCTCAGAGCCGCTGTGCTGTTTCTCTGAGGTAGGTAGGCACTTATGTAGTATTATAAACTAGATTATTAATCTAAAAAGGTCAAATTGGTTATAATTTTTGGGGGAATTTGGGAACAATATCCCAATACAGACTTATCTATGTTTAGTGTTTCCTGTTTTGGACGTATATTCCACACATTACCTCACAGGCTTCAATAGGCCTGTCTCCTTCACCACAGGCTTCAATAGGCCTGTCTCCTTCACCACAGGCTTCAATAGGCCTGTCTCCTTCACCACAGGCTTCAATAGGCCTGTCTCCTTCACCACAGTGCATTCCACTACATTTACCACTGGAGCCTGCTTTACGTAAAGAAGAAACATTAGGTGTGTTGTTGTGTTGAAACATGTACGCACTCACTAACTGTAAGTCGCTCTGGATAAGAGCGTCTGCTAAATGACTAAAATGTAAAACGTAAATGTGTTGAGTTCAGTTTATTTGGAGTCCTAATCTGGCTGAAGGCTGAAGGCCGTAGCGTAGTGTGATGTCTGGCTGCCATGAGACGTTCTTGGCATTCTTAGCCCCTCTCTCTCTCTCTATGTCTTCATCTCTGCTGATGTCTTCATGCCTGGTTACCCAGGAGCCTGCTTTGTTAGTGTCTAACAGGGGGGATAGTTAGGGGTCATTGGGAGGCCAGGTGCGCGTCCCAAATGGCACTGTATTAGTGTGCTAATGTAGACCTGAGCCCTGTGGGTCCTGGTTGTCCCAAATGGCACCCTATTTCCAATACAGCGCTCTGGTCCAAAGTAGTGCACTAGAAAGAGAACAGGGTGAGATTTCAGACACAAACCCAGGTTGCACCCTAACCTCATCCCAGCCGGGGCTACCTGCTTTGGCTTATCAGGAGAAGACTGTATTACACACAGAATGTATATAGACGGTATACACACTGAGTAGACAAAACATCAAGGACACCTGATCTTTCCATGACATAGACTGACCAGGAGAATCCAGGTGAAAGCTATGACCCCTTATTGATGTCACTTGTTAAATCCACTTCAAATCAGTGTAGATGAAGGGGAGGAGACGGGTTAAAGAAGGATTTTTAAGCGTGGAGACAATTGAGACATGGATTGTGTATGTGTGCCATTCAGAGGGTGAATGGGCAAGACAAAAGATTTCAGTGCCTTTGAACGGGGTATGGTAGTAGGTGCCAGGCGCACCGGTTTGTGTCAAGAACTGCAACGCAGCTGGGTTTTTCACGCTCAACAGTTCCCCCGTGTGTATCAAGAATGGTCCACCACCCAAAGGACATCCAGCCAATTTGACAAAACTCAATATTAGGAAGGTGTCCTTAATGTTTTGGGGGGTTGACTGAGAATACTCCTCTTAGTTATGGCTACTTTCTCATCCATTGAAAAAGCTTGGTATGAAGTTGGTCAAGTTCAGCTACTGATGTTATGAAACCGTTGCTCTAGAAGTACAATGTCGGTCAATATTCATTGCACTTAACTTTACATTGCTAAACTGTATACTAGGTGTGTCTTGTCCAGTAGTCTATGTCTCATGATGTAAGCTTCCCTTATTGAGACAGGCTGGTTGTCTGATTCAATCTGTCTCAACCTCTCTCAATACACACTTCAGCACAAGTCTTTCTTTTGAGAGAAATTAAATAAGACGTGAATTGAATATTTTCAATTTATCTGACAGGAGTCAGGAGTCCTGGTAAATAAAAAAATAAATAAAAAAAACATGGTTCTAATGCAGGCCAGATAGGTATGGTTGAGTGTGTGAGCCTCATTTCAAGCACAATTAACTTGAAATGGAGTCCTGCAGGATCAATAGGTCCTAGTTGATCCAGGGGGTCTCTGCCACTCCATGGAAATAGCCCACATATGGTAATACAACCCAGTGTGTGTGTGTGTGTGTGTGTGTGTGTGTGTGTGTGTGTATGTGTGTTAATGCAACCCCACCCCAACAGAGGATTTACTTCTGCCGCTGTGGTTCCAGACCAACATGAATAACAAACAGTGGGGCCACCCCTTGGGAGCCATCTTCTTTTATCCCAACTCCAATTAATCTTTAGGGGAGATACCATTTAGACCTAATGAAACAGGGGGTAACAATTATGTGGCTGTGTTGTTGATACTGAAAGGTAATGGCACCAGAATAACATGCCGTATGATTTTCTGAGCCTTGGGAGGGGTGTCAATGTCGTTTTGCCTCGGGCTGTTTCTGTAAAGTCACGTCACAACGTACCCACACTGATGAAACAATAACAAGATAAAAAGCCAGATCTATGTTACTGCATTATGTAAAGCCAGCTCTATGTTACTGCATTATGTAAAGCCAGCTCTATGTTACTGCATTATGTAAAGCCAGCTCTATGTTACTGCATTATGTAAAGCCAGCTCTATGTTACTGCATTATGTAAAGCCAGCTCTATGTTACTGCATTATGTAAAGCCAGCTCTATGTTACTGCATTATGTAAAGCCAGCTCTATGTTACTGCATTATGTAAAGCCAGCTCTATGTTACTGCATTATGTAAAGCCAGCTCCATGTTACTGCATTATGTAAAGCCAGCTCTATGTTACTGCATTATGTAAAGCCAGATCTATGTTACTGCATTATGTAAAGCCAGCTCTATGTTACTGCATTATGTAAAGCCAGCTCTATGTTACTGCATTATGTGAAGCCAGCTCTATGTTACTGCATTATGTAAAGCCAGCTCTATGTTACTGCATTATGTGAAGCCAGCTCTATATTACTGCATTATGTAAAGCCAGCTCTATGTTACTGCATTATATACATGCTCATGGTCGTCTTTCAAGAGAGTTCAAACATTTTGTTGTTTCACCTCCCTTTTTACTGCATTTCTTGCTAAAATCATGACTTGCTGTACCTTAGTAGGCTGTTAAGGGGACAATGATGTAAACAAAGGAGAAATGAATGACTGACTGAGTGACCTCATGCTTAGTCCTCAAGTCTCTGCTTCGCCTTGATCAGATAAATAACAACAAGACGAAAGTGAAGCTAAAGCTAGCAGTCAGACGTGTGCTGCTCACTGTGCTTCTGAAACAATTCCCTAATGGGTGCTTATGTGAAATGCAACTTTCCCTTGCATTTCCAGGCTCAGAATGTGTGTGGCATTTATTTGCAGAACTCCATTTCAATTTGCAGGGACTGGCAGCTGAAGGAGGCACAGGGGACGCTGCCTCATCGCCTCCACTTACTAACGTTATAGACCTTATAGGAGGCTGCCTGGAGGGAACACACACACACACACACACACACGCACACGCACACACACACACACACACACACACACACACACACACACACACACACACACACACACACACACACACACACACACACACACTGTTATAGGCCTTATAGGCCCTGCCTAGGAGGGAACCCTCAGCAGGCTGCAACACTTAAACGTCTGAAGACCTCCACCAGTCAATGTAATGTGCACTGCTCTGATGGATCCAGATTCCCCATCCATTCCTGTGTGTGTGTGTGTGTGTGTGTGTGTGTGTGTGTGTGTGTGTGTGTGTGTGTGTGTGTGTGTGTGTGTGTGTGTGTGTGTGTGTGTGTGTGTGTGTGTGTGTGTGTGTGTGTGTGTGTGTGTGTGTGTGTGTGTGTGTGTGTGTGTGTGTGTGTGTGTGTGTGTGTGGGTGGGGTGGTAGGGTGGGCTAAGGCTTGCTCACAAGTGCATGTAGAAAGCATGATTTGATTCCACAGTCAGAGAAGTGTCTCTGAATCTTCTTTCTAATCTCTGGTTGTTTGTTTAAAACAATCAAACATATTAAATAAAACAAATAACAACCGACAACAAGGGAGTAGTGTATTCTAATGTAGTCATCTCAACAGATGGACATCGATGGTTAGAAGTCATATGGCCTGTGTCACGTCATAAGACTTTATCAATATTTAGTACTCTACTTTGATCGGTTAAAAACAGATACAGTTTTTAAGTCCATATGGGAAAACAAAAGCTAATTCAACTTTCATTATACTACCAATCTGGCATAATCACCAAAATAGTACAGCAAACCCCCCCCCTCCCAAAAAAAAAAATAATGTTTGGAGGTGAAATTAAAACAGCACAACGGACAAATTAACAAATTAACTTATTCACCAACAACAACATAACAGCACGACAGACCATTGGCAATATCATCTGTAGCCTAGCTGTGTCCCTTTTGGCTCAGCCTGGGATTTTTAATTGTTTGATAATTCATCTCGGAGCACTAATTTACCCCCCACCGTCAGAGTTGTATGTTCCACCATTTAGTGAAACATTCCCACAGAATTCTAAATGAGCTGGTGGCATATAAAGGCTGTGTTCCGGGGAATAGCACCTATTTATGGACGGGTTTTTCAAGACCCGTTCATCAACATTAACCCTTTGGGGAAAAAAATAATGCCCATATGCTACATTTTCAGGACATTCTATTCGAAAGTCCTTGTGAGCAACAGTACTTTCATTCCTGTTGTAGCTACTGTATCAACTAATGTGTGTGTGATTCAAGTTTCCTTTTAGTAGCTAGTACAAGTTTGTGGATGCAGTATTTTGTTTTCCCAGTTTCGATTTGATGAGCCAGAATTACATTTGATAGTTTCTGATTGAATACAGCCGGTTTTGTCCTCCTTTCCATTTGGTTGTGTGGTCCGTCCTGTCCTGTCCTGTCTCTGGCCTGCAAGTCAGGGTTAGGGTTAGGGTTAGGTTTAGGGTTAGGGTTAGGGTTAGGGCAGTGGTAGAGGGGGGTTGTGTGGTCTGTCCTGTCCTGTCTCTGTCTCTGGCCTGCAGGTGGGCTCTTCCATCTGTGATGAAGAGGTCAGCATCACTGAGGGTCACAGGGCCACATGGTGTTCTGAGACCACCGAGGCCTCCGAGTCCTCCCTCTCCCGTCCCCACTGGTCAATAAACTATTACAGGGCTCCCCACCCTCTCCCCACAGTGACTAATGCCTCTGAGCTCAGATGGACTGTTAAAGGTTAATGCTGGACCCTGACCTCCGTCACATCTGACAAATACTGTCATTGTTTGATACCCAGATCTCCCAGCTTGTAGCTTGTATAATTGAGGCTGGTTTAAAAGATCACCAGGGTGAGCTGTTCAGACTAGATAGACAACTATGCATGGAAGTGCACGGTCTGAAATTCTAATTCCTAATTGTAGGCCAATGCACTTGGTGGAATAGTGTTATATTATCACAGACCTTGGTTGGTCTCTTGACTGATGTGCTGTGATTCAGAGGTTGATTCAGAGGTTAGTTTGTAACAAGCAAAGAAGAGCGTATC
>NW_028164467.1:32500-45434 GCF_964263955.1 Coregonus lavaretus | reverse complement strand
GAGGAGCAGTCCTGGTATTACGACAGAGAACATACAAGAGCTGTGACTCGTTTCAGGAAACTAGGTGTGTGTCACGCGTCACTACTTCACAGGAACACCATTTGAACGTACATAAAAATAAAAACAATAAAAAATATTTTGGGGGGCAGAAATGCCTTCTGGAACATGTGAACTTTCATGTGCATTAATAACAAACTTGTATGCCATCTGTAAATAGAAAATTAAATTGTTAGATTACGAGCCTAGTTGGTTTAGCCATGGAAAAAGACAGCAACCTTCCCGCTATCCATGATTGGCTGGGATAATGAGTGGGCTGGACATGCCGAGAGATGAGTTCAGAGTGGTCTGCCATGTAGCACGCTTCTGTCTATAGTATGAGCTGGTCAGTATGTGTAGGTAATCCTTTCTAACACAGCTTTTTTGAAAGATATCACGTAGTAGAACTGCATAAGTGTTGCTCTCCATCTGGAGGACTGAGTTTTGAAATCAGTGGAATTAGAGTATTTTTTTTATTTTTATTTTTTATTTAACCTTTATTTAACCAGGAAGGGCTCATTGAGATTTAAAATCTCTTTTTCAAGAGCGTCCTGGCCAAGATAGGCAGCACCAAGTCATTACAAAAAATTACAGACAGACAACATGAAAAACTACAAGTAATCTAGTAAAAACCATTCATGAATTCACAAGAGTATAACAATATCAAAAACAGCAAATTAAAAACATTGACAGGTCAGGGAATCAGCCTCAAAATCCTTCATCAGAGATTTAAAAACACCAATCGGGACAAGTTCTTCCAGTTAAAAATGATTTTGTAAGGTGTTCCAAGACGATGGCGCAGAGTACATAAAAGACCTTTTACCAAATTCAGTTCGGACATTTGGAACAGTTAGCAGGATAAAGTCCAGTGAACGAAGAGAGTACCCACCACATTTCTGAACAATAAAAATGCCCAAATAAAAAGGTAGTAAACCCAAAATGGCTTTGTAAATAAAAGTATACCAGTGACTGAGCCTACGAGTGACTAGAGAAGGCCAGCCAACCCTGGTATACAAAGTACAGTGGTGCGTAAGGGTTTTGCAGTTTAAAATAAATCTCAAAGTACCATGATAAAGAGTGTCAATTGATCTCAAACACTGAGCGGAAGCATTCATATATAAAATATCCCCATAGTCTAGTAAAGGCATAAATGTAGCTGATACTAGCCTCCTTCTGGCTTCAAAAGAAAAACAGGCCTTATTCCTAAAATAAAATCCCAATTTCAGCTACATTTAAAATCCCAATTTTTGTAAGTTGTTGAATATGCAATTTAAAAGAGAGGCCGTCATCAATTAGAATTCCAAGATATTTATATGAGGTTACAACCTCAATCTCCTTGCCCTGACAGGTAGTAACAGGTGAAAGGTTCAGAGGTCTATTTCTTGCATTAGAAAACACCATTAGTTTAGTTTTGTCAGTATTGAGGATAAGCTTCAATTGACACAATGTATGTTGAACAGTATAAAAAGCAGTTTGCAAGTTCTGGAAAGCTTTTGTAAGAGATGAGGCACAACAGTAAATAACAGTATCATCAGCATAAAAATGAAGTTGTGCATTTTGGACATTTTTGTCTAAATCATTAATATAAATAGTGAATAAGAGAGGACCAAGTACAGAGCCCTGGGGCACACCATTCAGGACAGACAATTTAACAGACATAAGCCCATCAAATTGAGTGCACTGAGTTCTATCAGACAGATAGTTAGCAAACCATGCAACTGCATGCTCCGAAAGACCTACACTCAACAATCTCTGCCTTAGTATAGCATGATCAACTGTATCAAAAGCCTTAGAGAGATCAATAAAAAGTGATAGCTAAGGAGATGGAGAAAATTCTGGCGTTTGCAAATATGCAGATGGAGTCGAAAAGAGAACACACAGAAGGCTCCGGATTACATCTTCAAACAAAGACAACCATGGTAACCGTGACAGAGAGGGAGAAGCGTCCATCCGTGGTCCTCTGTAGCTCAGCTGGTAGAGCACGGCGCTTGTAACGCCAAGGTAGTGGGTTCGATCCCCGGGACCACCCATACGTAAAAATGTATGCACATATGACTGTAAGTCGCTTTGGATAAAAGCGTCTGCTAAATGGCATATTATTATTATTATATTATTTATACGGGTAAGAGAGTCTAGCTAGCTACATTTTCAGATATTACACATTTCTAATTTTGTCAGAAAGTCATTTTCATTCCAAGTTAAAGTGTACTGTTAGCTAGCTAACGTTAGCTGGCTGGCTAGCTAGCTAATGTTACGTGTAGTAATATTATTTGTATCTCAGACCATTTGCATTGCTAGTTATAGCCTAATGTTAGCTAGCTAACGTTGAACCTGATTGGTTAGCTTTGTGTTTTTGTTTAAAGCCCCCATGCAGTCTTTAAATTTTTATCATCACTGTATGTCTAATAAATCACTGTGTGTATTTATTTAATGAAAATAACTAATATATATATATATATATATATATATATATATATATATATATATATATATATATATATATGTTCAATCATTTATTTCCCTGAGACTCTTTTGGCCATTGGAATGCTCTGTCTGATGCTGGTGGGCGTTAGGAAATGTTTTCAATATATTTGCATACACATCCCTGATTGGCTGATATTATGGTCTACAGCACACCCCCTTACCTAGATGAATAGTCATTGGTCAGATCAGATTATGATGTCATGATCTGGGCCAAAAACTTCAAACCAACTGAACAGGTTAAAATTCCTGGAATTTTTTCAGACGTGACGCTTGGCATTCAGGCCAAATAGTTCAATCTTTGTTTAATCAGACCAGAGAATCTTGTTTCTCATGGTCTGAGAGTCTTTAGGTGCCTTTTGGCAAACTCGAAGCGGGCTGTCATGTGCCTTTTACTGAGGAGTGGCTTCCGTCTGGCCACTCTACCATAAAGGCCAAATTGGTGGAGTGCTGCAGAGATGGTTGTCCTTCTGGAAGGTTCTCCCATCTCCACAGAGGAACTCTGGAGCTCTGTCAGAGTGACCATTGAGTTCTTGGTCACCTCCCTGACCAAGGCTCTTCTCCGGGTGATAAATTGCGTCATTCTGTCATTGCACCACACTGTCACAAGGGGGAGTTAGAACGCTGATCTATCGGTAGTCTAAACTGTGGCACAAATTGACTATTGTTTCGTAATTTAATGGAGGTGTGAATGTTTCAGTCCGAGAGTCTCTCTTCTCTGGCACTAGAGTCCTGCATCAGGCAAAAACAAATTGCATAAATACAATGCCATAATTACACTTGACATGTGGACTGACGATTTTCGAAAAAATGGGCACAGAAAGAAATTATTCAAATATTCTAAATATTTACGACAGTGAAAAAGAGTAATAGCCCCTCTATATAAAGTGAGTTTCTGAAACACAAGTGTCGTTCTTTGCTGATGTGAATAAGAAACTGAATGAAAGAGTCCAGCGAGGATTTGTCTGCATAAAGCTGAGTGACTCACTCATTCGTGGCTTTGGCTCAAAATAAATAAGTACCAACATTCTTTCTGATAGTCTTTAATAAAGAAATGTTTTGACCAAGTTAATCTGCTCATGTTGTGTGTGTTCAATTATTTGTGACATTGTGGTTACAATGAAGAATGTAAACGAAATAAATCCTATTCATAATGAATAATCAGATGTGTGTTGCAAGCTTGGCATTTTTCCTTATACATTTTTTTGTACGATTTTATTGTATCTTTTTAGACAATACAAAACATACACATACAAACAACAACTACATCACACCCAGACCCACCTGCTCAAACCCCCATCTCCAGCGCCCGCACATGGCCTCAAACCCCCATCTCCAGCGCCCGCACATGGCCTCCAACCCCCATCTCCACATGGCCTCCAACCCCCATCTCCACATGGCCTCCAACCCCCATCTCCACATGGCCTCCAACCCCCATCTCCAGCGCCCGCACATGGCCTCCAACCCCCATCTCCACATGGCCTCAAACTGAACCATTGTGTTTCTCTCCGTCGTCTACACGTACTTTCAACATTTAGATAATAAAGCATTTAAAGGCTGACATTGGTTGATTTTAATACTTCTGACAGCCACATTTCTAACTCCACCCATAACTTTAAAACTTTTTTAACATTCCCAGAAGGCATGGATTATTATATCCTAATAAAAAAATGAACCTGGTAATCTGATTTTAATTTACTGCAGGCCGAAGACCTATGGGTTTAACCTTCTGAATGAATGATGATATTGAAGATAGACTGAAACATTCACACCTCCATTAATTTACAAAAGGAGAGTCTAATAGCTCGGCTAGGTGTGACAGATCCCCCAATTTGTGCCACAGTTTAGACTACTGATAGATGCTGCGGTCAGTCAGAGTGGAGTCCTTTTGTAAAGTGTAGCCTAACGTCCAAAAAAGGGCAAACAATGTATTCGATGCTCAAGTACTCTAAAGTTCTATATTTCTAACTCAATATCGCAGACCAGATTTGCCCTAACGAAAAATGTAAGGCAGACCAGCAGAAAGATGAACATTTTCTGAGGGCAGAGGTACGGGCAACAGCTGATGCATTGGTCCAGAGTCAGGCGGCATTGGTGGAGAGTCATGCGGAATTGGTGGAGAGTCACGCGGCATTGGTGGAGAGTCATGCGGCATTGGTGGAGAGTCAGGCTGCATTGGTGGAGAGTCACACAGCATTGGTGGAGAGTCAGGTGGCATTGGTGGAGAGTCAGGTGGCATTGGTTGAGAGTCAGGTGGCATTGGTGGAGAGTCACTCGGCATTGGTGGAGAGTCAGGCTGCATTGGTGGAGAGTCAGGTGGCATTGGTGGAGAGTCACGCAGCATTGGTGGAGAGTCAGGTGGCATTGGTGGAGAGTCAGGCTGCATTGGTGGAGAGTCAGGTGGCATTGGTGGAGAGTCAGGCTACATTGGTGGAGAGTCAGTCTGCATTGGTGGAGAGTCAAGCTGCATTGGTGGAGAGTCAGGCTGCATTGGTGGAGTGTCAGGCGGAGAATGACGCGTTGAAGAAGGCGAGGAACGAGATGGAGTCACAATCCATGCCAGGCACACCTGTGAGCTCTGGAACTCCACCTCCGACAGGCAGTCATCAAACGTGGCGGGTTCGTCAGGTCGTCGGTTCACCCAGACATTTCCATTCCTCTTCTGACAACAGAACTTGACGAACTGCTCACCAGGCACAGCAAGGGCCGTTATGCTGTTCTGCTATTCCAAGGACGTGTAACCGAAGAGAGATACCACCAGTGGACACAGAATACCAACTGGGATGGATCCCGAGGCAAATGTGGTTTACCTGTGAACCTCCGAGTGTTCATCATTAATACTGTGTCTCAGAAGATTCAGTCCATGACTGATGCAACCCGAAAAAGCATTAAAGACTTAGTTAATGAGTACTTGAGGTCTCCGAGAAAGTCTGGACATGACCTGCTCTCCCTTATGTAAGGAATTAGGCACTTTACTATGTTTACTATGTAGGCTACAGTAAACATCTCATTGTCCTGTTGGTTTTTTTCAGACTGCACAGTAGCCTAATAAACATATACATTTTAAAACAGTATTTTTTTTAAATCGAATTCAATAATATATTTGTACCACTGTAGATGCTGTGTATTTATTTTTAGAATACAGTTCTCGGTTTACAGTAGTGATGGACAGCTGGAGGCATTTTGAAAACATGTTTTCAAACACTTGTTTTTCACAAGTGTATTAGGATGTGAACTCTGCAAACAACGTTTCCACTCCGAGAATGAGAATGGTAAATGACTGTAATTAATACATTCATTCAATACATTGGAATACAAAAGAAGCCATCCACCAATGATGGGCTATTAGCAGGACAATAGACTCTTGCCAAGAAGGAGATCAAGAAGGAGGGTAGGAAATGAGGGTAGGAAAGGAGGGTAGGAGGTGCATTGTATTTAAAGACACTGCACAGTAGCCTGATAAACATCTACATTTTTTGAAAAAAAATGTTTTACTTCGAATTCAATAATATATTTCTACCATGGTAGATGCTGTGTTTTTGGTTGATTGGGAAGCCATAAAGCCTCTGCTACTAAGCACAAAAACAAAAAAAAGGTTTCACATATTTTGAATTATTTCCTGAATTCAATAGTCCTTTTGCACAACGTAGCAACGCCCACTTCCGCTCAACTTCCTACCCGATACATCACTTCCTCTCCCGAACGCTTCCTGTCAGCCTGATTGTAGCCGTACTAGCCTCGAAGTCGCTCATTTTATCATTACCTCAGTATATTAATATAATCATATTTCTATGGCGTTTTTTTTATCATTCTTGTTGAAAATTGTGTTTATCCATTCAGTTAGTGATTTTTGTAATTCGATTATTGTGTTCTGTGTCTTTTTTTTTTTGTCTCTTTAGTTAGCAAATGTTAGCTACCAGTACCTAGCTAACGTTAGTGCTAACGTTAATGTTATTAGTTCCGTTCTGTACCTCCTCAGCGAAATAATCCTCGTTGAGTTTTCGCTCATTTCCCAGTGATACTGAGCTAAGAGCAAAATGGGTCATCAATATTCACAGGGAAAACTTCACCGTCACAAGTCACTCCGAGGTGTGTGGTAGACACTTTCTACCACATGATTTCGTTGAACCTTCTAGCGGGCTTCGACGTCTGAAGAAGGGAGCAGTACCTTTGCATTTCCAGTGGAATAACTACCATGTCCAAGAGCAAGTGTTTGAGAAAGAAGGGAGAGACCAAGGACTGGATGTGTGGAGGACAACCATGTTGAAGATGGAGAGGGTGAAAAGATGGATAGTTACCATGACCACGACTACTGTACAGTGCCTGGGCCCGCTGCAGTTGACCTGGTTCTGATTGAGAGGGAAGAGATGCAGAGAGAGATTGAGGACCTACGGAACAAAGTAGAGGAGTTGACCTTTAGAAGTTGTTTTGGGCTGCAGCGATTTGTGGGATAAGATGCACAGATCCAGTCCTTCACAAGGTGGATGAGCTGTTCCTCTTCCTCATGTACTTGTCCTTGGGGTCAACTGAGATCGACCTCGCTGACCGATTTGGCATCCATCATTCGACAGTAAGCTCACATAGGCCAACGACCTTTACATTCTGCTGGGGTCTGTCTCTATACGGATGTCTTCGGAAGATGTCAAGGCTGTGTTGCCGAAGGAGTTCAGTAGGTATCCAGACACCCAAGTCATCATTGACTGTACCGAGTTGAGATGCCAGCAGCCAGGCAGTCCCCCTCTACACAGTGAGATGTACTCTCATTACAAGTCCCACTGCACCTTGAAAGGCCTGCTTGGGATGGCCCCACATGGAGCAGTTACTATTGTGTCAGAATTGTATGCTGGCTCCATCAGCGACAAAGAGCCATTCAAGCAATCAGGACTGTTTGGCTTGCTCACTGAAGACATGGCAGTGATGGCTGACAAGGGGTTCCTGATTGATGACTGTGTGCCAGGCAAGGTCTACCGTCCACCCTTTCTGTCTAACCAGAGCCAAATGCCAGCAGCACAGGTCCATCAAACGCAAGAGATTGCCCATCCAAAGAGTCCACATTGAGAGATGAATTGGCAGAATTAAACTGAACAAGCTGTTTCAATCAGAGATCCCCATGACGCTGATGGGAAGCATCAACTGCATCTGGGCTGTGGCTTGCCTTCTCACAAACTACCAGTGTGGGCCTCTTGTGAAGGCATGGGCCAAGGAGCAATGAGCTACTGCTGCAATGCATCTTTCCTTTTTTTGCTGTGACCATCCACATTGTCTAACACCCTGTGGTCCATTTATTGATAATAAACACCACTGCTTATACTCCAAACACAAAACGTTGTAAAGAGTTTTTATTTACAGTGACAAGAGAACAGAACACATTTAACTGAATTATTTTAAATTATTTGTTAATTAATTAATTGCACAGACAGATTTGTTGGTTTGTTTCTCTTTCATTAATTGAAAGCTAAAGGAGCCTGTCCGTAGTTATTTAGTCTTTCCTGCCTAATAACTTTTGCATGTACACATATAAGTAGTACCAGTCACCCTTCTCTCTAATTAGTGAGAACAACACTGGATCTCTATGTATTCTCTCGAACCAGAATGTTCTCATGCGCACAGACAACAAAGTCACAGCACTCCAACCCAGTGATGGAGACCTTGACCTTGTCAGTAGTAGGCGTGCTGCCTCTTCAGGGCCCCATGTAGCTCATTTGGTAGAGCATGGCGCTTGCAACGCCAGGGTTGTGGGTTCGATTCCCACGGGGGGCAAGTAAGAAAAAATAAAAATAAAAAAAGTATGTACTCACTAACTGTAAGTCGCTCTGGATAAGAGCGTCTGCTAAAACGACTAAAAAGGTTCACCGTTATGCATGTGAACGTACTTGCAATCCACAAAGCCCTTTACGTTCGGGTTCTTAATCTCAACTAGGCCGAAAGGTGGATGCTCAAGAGGGTCGTAGACCAGGCCATCAGGAGAAGAGGCAAGCCAAGGGACGTCAGGATGTATGATGAGGCCACAGGGTGAGAAGTTGACATTCTGCATCTTGCAGTAGTCACTGGCTGCTTCCATCTCCAACTCCAGTCCCCTCTTCATGTTGGTGCTTAGCCTTTGAGGATCCTTTCAGCTACATTGCCTGTGGAAGTCAGCCATCTCACATGGCGAGCCTCTCGGAACCGTGGCGAGGTCAGTCTTGGTTTCCGGTGCACCTGCCAGTCGGAGACAGCACTCTGTTCTCTAGTAGCTTCCTCTATTTTATGGGCTGTTGCGAAGCTCACCTGAAGAGACTCTATGTGAAGCTGGTCTTCTTCACTGAGCACAAATGTGCAGCCTTGAAAGTTGCTCTCCAGTCTGTAGCCATCCAGGGGCAGTGAAGGGAATGGTGGTGTCTCCTTATGGTGAACTATGTGTCACGTTGTGATTGAAGGCTGCTGGTAAGACAGGAGGCTCCCCACCTGTACCTTTCCAAAGTGGTAGTCGACTAAAAGCTTTTTTTTCAGCAGACATCCCCCCACACTGCAGATCAATGGCTTGGATAGAATGTCAAAGTTGTTTTATGCCTCTTCTATCTGGAGAACTGAGAGGTCAGGGGGAGCGGCCCGAGAAGGGCGCTGTAGAGGGTACTTCTGCAAAGCAAAGCAGCCGCTGTGGTTAGCCAATCTAAACAATGCACTTGAAACCACCTGAAGTGCTATAGAGTCAAAGTGTAATAGGACATGACCAGCCACTACCTACTACACTGGCTATTAGGGAATACTCACCTAGCCCCTCCTACTGCCATGACCAGCCATTACCTACTACACTGGCTATTAGGGAATACTCACCTAGCCCCTCCTACTGCCATGACCAGCCACTACCTACTACACTGGCTATTAGGGAATACTCACCTAGCCCCTCCTACTGCCATGACCAGCCACTACCTACTACACTGGCTATTAGGGAATACTCACCTAGCCCCTCCTACTGCCATGCGCTTTTTGGTGGACTTGGTGAATGGTCATTTTGCCTATGGGCCCAGGTTTCAGACCCTGTAAAAAGACAGTACAAGGGCACTGTTGTAAATCTAATCATGAGACCATTTAAGTTTTCATTAAATCATTTCTTAGCGTTATGATGTGATTATAACCGTATGACGTTGATATGTGGCATAGCTATTAAAAACATACCATAGTCCTTGGCTTACGCCACTGCTGCTCGGGCCTCTGTGCAGCTGTGCACAGGTGGGACGACTGGTGTTCCCATCTGGGAACGGCGTGCAGACTGGAATAGTAATGTAACTGTGTGGTTGCGTAATGCAGCGGCAGCAACACATGAACAGCGATGTTGTGCCATTGTTACTGGCTCAGAGGGCTTCATTACAACCTGCTTGGGGATAGAAAAAGAACATGATTCGACTATAGAATCACTCAACATGTGTGACGACCAGCAAACAGAAGTGACTGGCGCAACATGCAACAGCCACTTAATTCATTACAGCAATACGGGTTTAAACGTTTCTATTAAGGGTATATGCCCTTGTTTAAATGTAATCTAAATGCGTCCAACATAGCAGAGCTCACAGAAACAGCAAGGAAGACGACTGAACAATTGCTACACTAACAACGGTTTCATAGACATGGGTTAAGCCTAGTCCTAGACTAAGCGATGCCTCTTAATGCAGATCTCCATTGACAGGAAATGATTTATCTAAGACTAGGCTTCATCTCTGACCGTGTAACCGGCATGTTGTGTGTCACAAACAGCTGACTTTTCGCCCTACTCTCAAACTGTGTGGTTTCTCATTTTCCCCTCATGGACCTGTAGCAGCAAGCCCTTATGCCGACCTCTCCTGTCCCTTTGTCCCTGTTTGAAACTGTTTTGAATAAAAAGAATGAGCAATCATAATGTTAGCTAGCTACTGTAAAAGGCATGTCTTAAACTACGTTACAGAGTAAACGTCCTTGTCTGGTCCGACAGGCAACTTGGCTACACTTACCTTCATAGTTGAAAAGGTAACATTTACATTTAAGTCATTTAGCAGACGCTCTTATCCAGAGCGACGTACAGTTAGTGAATACCCTTTTTTTAAATTATTATTTTTTAATACTGGCCCCCCATGGGAATCGAACCCACAACCCTGGCGTTGCAAACGCCATGCTCTATCAACTGAGCTACATCCCTGCCGGCCATTCCCTCCCCTACCCTGGACAACGCTGGACCAATTGTGCGCCACCCATGAGTCTCCCGGTCGCGGCCGGCTGCGACAGAGCCTGGATTAGAACCAGGATCTCTAGTGGCACAGTTAGCACTGCGATGCAGTGCCTTAGACCACTGCGCCACTCAGGAGCTTAGCGTTATGGTAACTGGAGACATAAAGTTTGAATCCTTTTTCCAACTTGGTGGTCGGTTGTCTTTGGCAGCTCTTGCTAGCACCTTGTGTAAAACAGTGCCATGGTTGGTAAGGGAAGGGGGCGTTGGCTAATTGCTAGCCACCTTACTAGTTAGCGTGTTAATAGCTAGCTAGCTAAGAGACAGAAAAAGACACAGAACATAATAAATAGAAATATGCTTATATTAATATGCTGATTACCTCAGTATATTAAAGATAAAACGAGCGACTTCGAGGCTAGTGCGGCTACAATCAGGCTGACAGGAAGCGATCGGGGCAGGAAGTGATGTATCGGGTAGGAAGTTGAGCGGAAGTGGCCGTTGCTACGTTGTGCAAAAAGGACTATTGCTTTAGCCGACATGTTGTGGTTTATTCATTGTTTAATTATTCAAGGATTCCTTTCTCAATAGCCTACCCTTCGTGTGGTCAACTATTTCAGCACCGTTTCGCGGTGCTTTGAGACAAGCACGGGGACTGGTTTTGATAAATCAATCAGATTTGTATTTTCACTGAATCTGTTTGGGTATTGGTTAGCCTACAATTAGGGTGTGGACATGTTAGGATTATTTTACTCTTCACTAGCAGTCACATAGTAGCCCAGGCCCACTCCGGACCGGTCTCGTTGTGCCCGATTTTCCTTACTGAAACCCTGAGGCCTACATAGGCTACTGTAAAATGCATTTTCGTTTTTCTTGGAATAGAAACACCATAATATTAATCAATTTAACTAAGCTACATTTCCAATCTAACAAAAAAAAAAAAGGTTTTAAAGTCTCTAGTACAGACAATATTAAAAACAGTCAAATGGATTCCTGAATGCAATCGCTTTAGCTGACATGTTGTGGTTTATGCATTGTTTAATTATTCAAGGCTCCCTTTGTTATTTCATTTATAACAAAAATGCTTGACTGTATTTAAAGGCATGGATGACTTGTATGCTTTGCCAATAAGTAAGTTACGCTAAAAGAGCTACAGAAACACGACTCTTAGGCCTACAGCTCCATGTCATTTCAATAACTAAGCTTCTCAAAGATGCCCTCTGGTGGTCAAACTAGCACTAATTAGCATTAATGGAAACAATGGCTGACAGTTACATATCATGCCATGGAATTCTGCGGCACCCAGCAAGCTGTGCTGCAGTATGATGCAACTTTTAAAGGAAGAACCACTGTAGACAGGTGTGTGCCTTTCCAAATCATGTTCAATCAATTGAATTTACCACAGGTGGACTCCAATCAAGTTGTAGAAACATCTCAAGGATGATCAATGGACACAGTTATGGATGTTACACTCTCCGTTATGGATGTTACAGAGTCTGAAATAGACATTAAAATATTCCAGATTTTCTCAGTCAAGATATATCATAACACATGTGTTGTTATTTGGAATGTTTTGAAAAGGTCAGCAGAAGGCCACAGTACCTTTTACAGATGCACTTTTACAGATACATCCTGTCGGGCTGTATCACCGCCTGGTACGGCAACTGCACCGCCCGCAACTGCAGGGCTCTCCAGAGGGTGGTGCGGCCAACCGAATGCATTACCGGGGGCAAACTACCCGCCCTCCAAGACACCTACAGCACCCGATGTCACAGGAAGGCCAAAAAGATCATCAAGGACATCAACCACCCGAGCCACTGCCTGTTCACCCCGCTATCATCCAGAAGGCGAGGTCAGTACAGGTGCATCAAAGCTGGGACCGAGAGAATGAAAAACAGCTTCTATCTCAAGGCCATCAGACTGTTAAATAGCCATCACTAGCACATTAGAGGCTGCTGCTGCCTATTGAAATCACTGGCCACTTTAAGAAATGGAACACTAGTCACTTTAATAATGTTAACATATCTTGCACTACTCATCTCATATATATATATACTGTATTCTAGTCTATAACATTCTACTGTATCATAGTCCGTAGGCCACTCTGTCATTGCTTGTCCATAAATGTATACATTCTTAAATGTCATTCCTTACTAGTTTTGTGTGTATTGGGTATATGTTGTGAAATTATTAGATATTACTTGTTAGATATTACTGCACTGTCAAAGCTAGAAGCACAAG
>NW_028164467.1:25000-27500 GCF_964263955.1 Coregonus lavaretus | reverse complement strand
TACACATCAAAATGGCTTCTGTGGCATCACTCAGGTCAGTTCTACACATTAGTAATGAAGGTGAGTTTCCCTGATACACAGTAAAGGGCTTTATACTATTATACTGATTTGATTATTCTATTTTTTTATAATAATTTCAATGAATATCCTGAAATGACTGGCTCGATGAGTGTACTGTACCATCTACTTCCTCAGTTCCAGGCTGTAGTCAGTGGTGGCTGTAGTCAGTGGTGGCTGTAGTCAGTAGTGGCTGTAGTCAGTTCATGGCTCGCAGGAGATAATGCACAAGTCAAAGCCTTTTCCAAAGCAGACACCAGAATGACTCAGATGAACAAACAGGAACTGAAATATCTCAAGATAGTATTGTCCTATACATATTTCAAGGGTTAAATATTAATATGAACATGTTAAAATGAAATAGGATTAAATATTTATACATATGCACATTGGCAGTTAAATGGCAAATTAGATGTTAATTTATGCACATATTTCATGTTGTATACAATAAATCATTGACAAATTAGTATTTTTCCACCTAAGTTATTTATTTTGACCTACAGTGAGGGAAAAAAGTAGTTGATCCCCTGCTGATTTTGTATGTTTGCCCACTGACAAAGAAATGATCAGTCTATAATTTTAATGGTAGGTTTATTTGAACAGTGAGAGACAGAATAACAACAAAAAAATCCAGAAAAACGCATGTCAAAAATGTTATAAAATGATTTGCATTTTAATGAGGGAAATAAGTATTTGACCGCCTCTCAATCAGAAAGATTTCTGGCTCCCAGGTGTCTTTTATACAGGTAACGAGCTGAGATTAGGAGTGATCCTCTTAAAGGGAGTGCTCCTAATCTCAGCGTGTTACCTGTATAAAAGAAACCTGTCCACAGAAGCAATCAATCAATCAGAATCCAAACTCTCCACCATGGCCAAGACCAAAGAGCTCTCCAAGGATGTCAGGGACAATATTGTAGACCTACACAAGGCTGGTATGGGCTACAAGACCATCGCCAAGCAGCTTGGTGAGAAGGTGACAACAGTTGGTGCGATTATTCACAAATGGAAGAAACACAAAAGAACTGTCAATCTCTCTCGGCCTGGAGCTCCATGCAAGATCTCACCTCGTGGAGTTGCAATGATTATGAGAACAGTGAGGAATCAGCCCAGAACTACACGGGAGGATCTTGTCAATGATCTCAAGGCAGCGTGGACCATAGTCACCAAGAAAACAATTGGTAACACACTACGCCGTGAAGGACTGAAATCCTGCAGCGCACGCAAGGTCCCCCTGCTCAAGAAAGCACATATACAGTGGGGGAAAAAAGTATTTAGTCAGCCACCAATTGTGCAAGTTTTCCCACTTAAAAAGATGAGAGAGGCCTGTAATTTTCATCATAGGTACACGTCAACTATGACAGACAAAATGAGATTTTTTTTCTCCAGAAAATCACATTGTAGGATTTTTTATGAATTTATTTGCAAATTATGGTGGAAAATAAGTATTTGGTCAATAACAAAAGTTTCTCAATACTTTGTTATATACCCTTTGTTGGCAATGACACAGGTCAAACGTTTTCTGTAAGTCTTCACAAGGTTTTCACACACTGTTGCTGGTATTTTGGCCCATTCCTCCATGCAGATGTCCTCTAGAGCAGTGATGTTTTGGGGCTGTCGCTGGGCAACACAGACTTTCAACTCCCTCCAAAGATTTTCTATGGGGTTGAGATCTGGAGACTGGCTAGGCCACTCCAGGACCTTGAAATGCTTCTTACGAAGCCACTGCTTCGTTGCCCGGGCGGTGTGTTTGGGATCATTGTCATGCTGAATGACCCAGCCATGTTTCATCTTCAATGCCCTTGCTGATGGAAGGAGGTTTTCACTAAAAATCTCACGATACATGGCCCCATTCATTCTTTCCTTTACACGGATCAGTCGTCCTGGTCCCTTTGCAGAAAAACAGCCCCAAAGCATGATGTTTCCACCCCCATGCTTCACAGTAGGTATGGTGTTCTTTGGATGCAACTCAGCATTCTTTGTCCTCAAAACACGACGAGTTGAGTTTTTACCAAAAAGTTATATTTTGGTTTCATCTGACCATATGACATTCTCCCAATCCTCTTCTGGATCATCCAAATGCACTCTAGCAAACTTCAGACGGGCCTGGACATGTACTGGCTTAAGCAGGGGGACACGTCTGCCACTGCAGGATTTGAGTCCCTGGCGGCGTAGTGTGTTACTGATGGTAGGCTTTGTTACTTTGGTCCCAGCTCTCTGCAGGTCATTCACTAGGTCCCCCCGTGTGGTTCTGGGATTTTTGCTCACCGTTCTTGTGATCATTTTGACCCCACAGGGTGAGATCTTGCGTGGAGCCCCAGATTGAGGGAGATTATCAGTGGTCTTGTATGTCTTCCATTTCCTAATAATTGCTCCCACAGTTGATTTCTTCAAACCAAGCTGCTTACCTATTGCAGATTCAGTCTTCCCAGCCTGGTGCAGGTCT